>NW_016916467.1:8269-38065 GCF_001483705.2 Eufriesea mexicana | reverse complement strand
AAGAAAGATAATTAAAACCTGAAACAGAAAGAAAAAATATTAACGCGGACCCTCCGAAGTCGAAGAGAGAACTGGCTCGAGCCTGCACGCGGGCCCCTTATATAGCAGCGGCCGGCCGAAGATCGGCGAGAATTTCCGAACTTTACCGATTCCTTTAAAAGTTAACTTTTCGCTGTAATAACTAATAATTTATTAACTTTTTTGACTTTTATCGTTAATATACGTAACAAACTATTTATTATTAACAATTTTAATTTGCTATTAACAATAAATTTATTAATTTATTAGCTTTTTGTAAGTTACGAATACATTTTAACACAAATACGTTGTTTGTTTAAGTAATAGCTAATATTTTATTAACTTTTTTACTTTCATCGTTAATATACGTTGCAAAATATTTGTTATTAACAATGTTAATTTGTTATTAACAATCGTTGTAATAATTTATAAACTTTTTGCAAATTGTAGGCAGATTTTTACATAATTATATTAGAAATTCAAGTAGTGGTCAATAATTTATTAATTTTTTCACTTTTATTATAAATTTATGTCATAAACGATTTGTTAATAATAATAAATTTCATAATTTACACATGTTTTATGATTTAAAACTGCATTCGCATCATCATAGGATAAATTTCTGTGATACATACATGTTTGTCAAAATATTTTTAATTTCCTTTGTTTTTTTTTTATAATGAAGTATTACACGTGGCATAAAAACATTAAATATTCATTCTTATCTCAAAAATTACGTGGAAGTTTATTTTCCAACAACTATATATTAAAAAGTCATTGTGTATCGAATAACGAAACTATTTCAAATTACAAGTGATTCAGAGAAATTTTATATAATTTACGATCAGTATAAAAAAGTACATGAGAACATATACATATAATATACATAAAAATAGGATTTACTGGTCGATGATTTGGGTGTCAATTAGGCGCGACTACGGCCCTGATGAAGCTAGATATGCGAGTAATGGTTGCGTGGCGGGAAAATCCCGCTCGTGGTTTCCTTATATATATTTTATCGACCTGTCAACATTCAACATGTTCGTAATATTCTTCCTGAATGATTTCTTCCCGAGAAAAGCGTACAAAATACGCTACTATGTATCAAATTTGCATCGGATAAACAACTCTTCGTGAAAATACAAGAATATTCCTAGAAAGTACTCTCAGAGGCTCATTTTTAAACTTCGATGACTAATTATAATTATCCAGAAGCATAAATAACTATATTCACGAACACTGATGAACTCCTGATACTCTCACCTAACTTATAATACAACAATGAACCTCCTAATCCTCTTACTTTTTACGTAACACTTCATTTTACCCCAAAATCCTGTCATTTTAGAGAAACTCTCATATTTTGGAAACCGAGGATGACAGAACAATATCTATCACGATTTTGTGTTCAGGAGCATAAACCATACAAGAATCAACCTTATAAGATATTACAGATTGACGAAAAAGTTAGTCAGAATCTGTTGCACACTGTTATTTCAGGCTACTCTACCGCGGAGACCTAACCTATAGAATTCGATACAAGACCCGGTCTGTGGGTACCACGAACCGTGAGCTGTTGAATAAGCTGATGAATAATTTCATAATACTCCTGCACGAGGAACATCGCGTTTCCTCGTCGGAATGACAATTGACCGCAAGTTAGACGTCGCCTGGTCTGAGCCGGTGCCAGGTTGTACGTCAGGGTGGCTTGAATTTTCTTGGAAACGTCTTTGGCCCCGCGGATTAAGTCTCTCGCGTACATATGTATTCCCGTCTGTCACTCTGCGTCGGGAATACGGATTTTCCCTCGATTATCGTCGAGCAACCTTCCTTTGTCCCGGCGAGTATCGGCTCATCAGAGACGTGGACTCGAAGGCTGGGACTAGGACTGGAGTACTTGCAAGTGACTGAAAGGTATAGTGCGTTCGAGAAAGGAAGCCACAGCGTGTTTACATTCTCACGGCTGATTAACTCCGCTGATACTCCCATAATCACAGGCAGTGACCGCTATTGGCCGAAGACGGTGACAACGATCATCTGTCACCGATGATCAACCGCTATGGGTATTACGATTAGATGACGAAGATCATCGGTCAACTCGAATTATTAAGTTTTGGTGCTAGATTCGGTGTCAGAGACACGAAAAGCGAGATATAGTCAATATTTACAAGAATTCCCGCACTCTTTGAATTTGGCAGGTTTGGTGGGCTCCTGGCGCACTGTGCGGCGCTCCAATTCTAGATAAATTCCATCGCTAGATGGTAAACGGAGGTTCGAGGTTATTTGCAAGTCCACAGTGAATCCTCGACCTCCCAAAAATACAAGTTCCTAAACAATCTACTAAGTATTCCCCGTCTAGAAAGGCTTACAGACGAGCTCAGTAGCAGGCCCAGGACGAAACGCATCTCTTCTTCGCGTCCTACCTGCTACATGTCATAGCACGAACGGCCATCAGAATATGATGATAGTCCTTATATATGATGGACCAGGATGATGGATCAGGATATTGGTAAACAGGCAACACCGTCGTAGAATAACAAGACCGTGGAGGGATCCCACACGTGCTTCTCGTCTTTGCCCAGTGGGCACGAGACCCTAAAAATTGGCCAAAATTCGTAGAGTACGAAAATTTTTGTAAATGTTTACTGTGTCTCGTTTTTCGGGTCTCTGACGAAGATCATCGATCACCATTTTCGGCCAATAGATGTCAGTGCCTGTGACCATAAGGGAGTGACAGTGGAGTTAATCAAGCGTGAGGACGTAAACGCGCTGTGCCTTCTTTTCTCGAACTCACTATACATTTGTCTGCTAGACTATATCTTTGACGGGTGACCCGATAAGCTTGTCCCTTCGTCCCCGGATCCCATTTTCGATTACGCTATTTGCTTTTCCATTTAGCAGTCAGTGAGATAGCGACGCGCCATTGTTTGGCTGCCGAATCGATGGGATCGAGTCTTGCGGTTGCTATGACGCGAGGTAATTTAAAGTTCGAGATGTAGTTGGCGTTTTTAGGGTGAGTGTAGGTGATGAAGTTTGGTTCGGCTAGACCGGAGGACAGATGGCGCGTTCAACAGAGTTTGAGGTTAGGTTTCATTGCAACGCTGGAAACGTTATATCACGAAAGCTATTGCAAAGGTTATACATGAATATTATTACGTTCAAATTGATACTTTAGTAACCGATAGCATGCTGGAATTTGGGATTTGTTTGGTAATAATTAATTACTAGCTATTAATTACTAGATTTACTAATTAATTTTTCCGGCCATGCTTTGAATTTGAATGTTTTCTTCATGCATTTATGATTATAAAATTCGAAAACTGCGGGAATTTTTGTAAATATTGAATTTCTCTCGTCTCTGGGATCTCTGATTCCGGATCTAGGGTTAAAATTTGAAAATTCGAGTTATCAAATCAAATATGGCGGATTAAGATCGAAAATCAATTCAGGTAATGAGGGACTTTTATGAACTATGATTATATCCAATTCTTTAGGTGGATAATTTCAAATCTAATATGAAAACTTTTTAATTCCTAATAATGGATCCAATATGGCGGATTAAAATTTGAAAATTTTTCGTGTTTGCACAAAGATGCACTCACTCTCGAATCCTAAAAGTATCCTACAATATTATTAACGTGTTTACCGGTAAATATTTTATTAGAGAATATAGAAAAATGTAGTTATTTAAATATCCTTAAACACACGATCCTTTATAAAAATTTTGCATGTGACGTATATAATACATAATACATTATACACCGGAAAAGGTTGAGGAACTATGGCATAGAGGAGTCATTCGACTATAAGTGACCATCTCAGGGCAGAACATTTTCCACGAATTCGTTAAATTTAATTTCGACGTTCGCACCAAATTTTCACGTGTAAATTTCTGTTTATGCAACGTCCAATTTCCACGAACTTTGTAGAAAGTGTAGATACTTACGCGTGTGTTTCGGCGAATATTTCCGGTTACCGTTCGGCACGTTATTTTAACAAGCTTGTTATTATGTTTAATAGTGCGAAAGTTTTTGCCATAAATCTAACAGTAGTCAGTTGAAACGCTGTATAGGGAGGTGAAATAGTTTTGTCAACTTTCCGTTTAATGACCGACATCCCTGTAATTATCACGTGTATATTATAATGAATAGTTTCAATCCTCGTATCAAAGTTGTAATTACGAACATGGAATATTTGAAGGTAGACCGGGCTAGCGAGATATAATTCGACACTGTGCAGTTTGTTATACGCTGCAGTAAAATCCGACAAAGTGCCAACACCTTTGTCCCGTTTCTATTCACTTTGTAATTCTTGTCGAAACCGATGTCATATTTGATATTCCATATCCGGTGTATTTAATATAAAGCTATTTGACATTTAGTACGCAAATAGGAGAACGTGAGGACAAAAATTGGGTTTAAATTTAAATTATCGAATTTTATTTCGAAACTATGGACATTTTTGGAAAATATTAAAGATAAAGAGAGATAAAAATTTGGTGAATAAAGAGTTAAAAGGAGATGAAGATAAAGAGTTTTGTAAGATTCGAAAATGTCTTCTGAAATGAAATTTTTTGAGGCGAAAGCTTTTGAAACTCGAATACGAAATTTGCATTATTTCGAAAGACTCGAAACGTTGGAAAGTAGAAATTTTCAGACCTGGAGTTGCAGAATTTAATTTAATTTAATTTGAGATTTCGAAGCACTCGGAATTTTGGCAAGTAGAAACTTGTGAGACTCGAATAGAAAATTTTTGGAAATTTCGAAACACTGGAAACTTTCCAAAATGGAAATTTGGAAACCTAGAATACGGAATTTTCTAAGAATTCGAAATTCGAAATTTTGAGAAGTGGAAGCTTTCGTAGCTGGAATAGAAAATTTTGTAAGATTTGAAAACACTGGAAGCTTTCTAAAATGGAAATTTGGAAACCAAGAATACAGAATTTTCTAAGAATTCGAAATTCGAAATTTTGAGAAGTGGAAGCTTTCGAAGCTGGAATAGAAAATTTTGTAAGATTTCAAAACACTGGAAGCTTTCCAAAATGGAAATTTGGAAACCTAGAATACGGAATTTTCTAAGAATTCGAAATTCAAAATTTTGAGAAGTGGAAGCTTTCGAAGCTCGAATTGAAAATTGTAAGATTTCAAAATACTGCAAGCTTTCGAAAATGGAAATTTCTAAACCTAAAATACACTATTCTCTAAGAATTAAAAACTTTCAAAATTTTCAAGAGGAGAAACCTTCAAAACTCACAATGCTAATTTTATTTTGCAAAAGGAATATTTCATTTTGTAGACTGAGTATTCCACTAAAAATTTGTGCATACATTTTAATTAATATTAATTAATTATTTACTTTATTTATTTACTTTATTTACTTTAATTATTTACTAAAACACGCTATTCTCTAAGAATTAAAAACTCTCGAAATTTTCAAAAGGAGAAACTTTCAAAACTCATAATGCTAATTTTATTTTGCAAAAGGAATATTTCATTTTGTGGACTGAGTATTCCACTAAAAATTTGTGCATACATTTTAATTAATATTAATTAATTATTTACTTTATTTATTTACTTTATTTACTTTAATTATTTACTTTATCCAAAATCTGAACTAATCTTTACTTCATACCATATAACTATATTGCTTATTCTATTAATAATTTCAATCCACCTTTTCGTAGCACCAGATGTACTAAAAATTCTCTCTCACAGAATAATTCCCCAATTCTCTCTTACCTAATTTTCCTATTACTTCTCTTCCCCAAAATTCAACATATATTCGAAATCTTGAATCACGCAGAAGCTCAAAAACGAAACAAACGATTCTCCACGAACTCACGATGCAATTAAAAAAATTCCATCCAAATTGATTTCGCTCCCTCGTGAATCGGGAATGGCACAAAAGCACTACGAGAACCCGTTGCAGAAAAATAAAATGGCTGTCAACGCGAGCCGGGAAGCGTGTAAAATTCGAATTCTTCGCGGTAATAAATTGCCGCGGGCTTTTCAAATTCTAATCAGCCCACTCGTTATCGTCGCGTACGCGAATACTTGCTCGGGACAGCGATGTGGTGGTTGGCTAGGGGGAAAAAAGTTTCCTTGCTCATTTCGCCTCGTTTCCACGGCGAAATTCGCAAGTTCGCGAGGAACTTGGCGCGCACCGGGGAAAGGGTTCATTTATGGTTACGGTACGTAAGAGACACTTGGAACTGCGTCGTAAGTAAGGGTGGATTATTACTCGTACCCGTGTACACGTAGGGTATTAACATTACCCACCACGCAGCACGCATAAAACCATGAACGTCACGAACTCGCCCTCTCTTGTCCTATGGGGTTCCGTGTTTGCTTTCTTTCCTACGTCGTGGCGCTTTCGTTATTCTTAGACTTCGATTTTTCATCCTATTTTTGCAACACGTGCTAATCGTGTAATTGGAACACGCCGTTCTTTATTGGCCCTTCGAATCGAATCGTCCTGCCTTATTTTTCACGTCTCCCGTGGAATCCCATGTGTCACTTGACTCGTTCAACGGTGCAAGTATCGACTCCCCTCATGTGTACCCGAATATACTACGTTACTGGATAATAACGATTCGAGAAATACGATTGTCGAATGCTGTGTGCATCGAGTAAATCGTAAAAGTATTACGAGATTATGTTTCAGTTGGTTAGGCAAACGTGTGAGTGCAAATTTGTTTGCACGTGGTCGGTATTTTGAGTAATATAGGTTTCCAGGATGAATCGAGATTGGATCTAGCTTTTTATTGTGTTTAATTTGCGAAATTGGTTATCGATATCTTTACTTAGTCTAATAGATGTTAAAATATCGAAATATTAATTATAATAATAATTAATATTTTTCTGGGTAGAATTAGATGTCATTAGAGACCTTGCAGTGCACAGATTCAATGTACAGAGGCTCGTGGCTTTAAATTTGCAGGAATTTACTTGTTTTTCTGTGAGTAATATTGTATTAAGAGGCCAGATTATAGATTGATATGGTGTGATGAGGATCGGAATATTTTTAGACTTATCAAAGTGAAGAATAATAAAATATAAACGAGTAAATGAGAAAATGAGGTTAGTCGAAGCTGCGAGGCAGTGTTTAATTGGACCGAAGTTCGCCAGGTGGCGCTACTGAGCCTAGGGACTATCGCTTTTAGGTTAGTCTACTCATAGATCTTGTTATTTCATGCGATAGTAGAACCTATCGCAACCTCTATGAATAATACGATTGAATATTAATATTAATTATATTAATAATAAAACTGTATCCACTAGTTTCAAAGTCGATCATAGTAAAATTTGCCGTTGTCATAATCTTTGCTTTTAGGTTAGTTTGATCATAGATCTCGTGTTATTTCATATGATAGTAAAGTTTATGATTGTAGAACCTAACCCAACCCCTATGAGTACTATAATTGAATATTAATATTAACTATGTTAATAATAAAACTGTATCCACTAGTCTTAAAGTTGATCATAGTAAAATTCGCCGTTGTCATAATCTTTGCTTTTAGGTTAGTTTGATCATAGATCTCGTGTTATTTCATACGATAGTAAAGTTTACGATTGTAGAACCTATCCCAACCCCTATGAATACTATAATTAAATATTAATATTAATTATATTAATAATAAAATTGTGTCTACTAATCTCAAAGTCGATCATAGTAAGAGTCACCATTGTCGTAATCACAGTTTAATCAGAATTGTACATAAACATATCCATTCATTGATTAACATTCTTACTCACCAATTACATTCACGTTTTCATCGATGGAAGGTTATTTTGAAAAATCCAGGTTATATTTCTCATTTTAGAAACCCGTTTCACGCTTAACTTGTTGACCAATTACGAGCTGCTCGTTAATCAACAATTCTCCTTCCACAGAGTCGACAAAAACGAATTGGTTTTAATCAGATGAAATTCCGACCTTGCCAGATAGACAGTGCCTTCGAAGCTCCCCGAACAAATTGCTAGACCCAAAATATCGGGAATTCGAATAATGAGCCTTCCCGGCTAACAAGCCAATTTAAATTAACAATGTATACTCGCAGAATAATCGTCCCTGTAGTCCGAACATTAAAACTGGTTCAAGAACCGGGCAACTCGGTATCCTTCAACTCCAATCCCTTTCAACGGGATTAAACAAGACAGGATACAGCGCGGAGGAAAAATCTGCAAAGGATGAAAAAATATGGCGAGTGAAGGCAGACAATGTGGCTACGGCACTGACTACAGTTAACAAATTTAAAGCTTGAAAACAAGTTCAAATTCACGAATTTGAAGATGATAGTGAAAGATAAATTAAATATTAGCAGGAAATAATTTTTTTGAAAAATTTTCCGAATTTTTAGATTCCCAGTCAGTGGTTCATAGTGATTGGAACATTGGTTTTTTCGTTATGCGGTCCACCATAGTCACAAACAGTGTTCTGAGAAAAATGAGGTTAAACATTTGGTTAACAAAAATGTTTGCTGAAGTCAGAGTGAATCCCAGGAGCGTACCTACAGATGAAAAGCCATGTAGAGATACGAATTTCTCGAATTTTGACTCCGGGTTTTTGCACTCGATTCAGCAAAAAAACAGAGAATTTTGTAAGATAATAAAAAAGAAATCGATCTTTTAAAGGTTAGGTCTACCCTTTACTGGTCTACCCCTTTAATAAGAATTATTTGATAAAAGTTTCACGTGAATTATCAGTATATTTTTAAGATCCATATCCAGAGCTACCTGTCCCTTTGACGAGTAAAACAAGGAATTGAAAATGGAACGAGAATTTTGTAAGACAATAAAAAGGGAATCGATTTTTTAAAGATTTTATACAGGTCTGTCTTCTTAATAGAAATAATTTGATAAAAGTTTCGCGTGAGTTATCAATATACTTATATAATCCATTAACAGAGCTACCTGTCCTCTTGACGAGTGAAACGAAGAATTGAAAGTGACACAAAAATTTTGTAAGACTGTAAAAAAGAAATCGATGTTTTGAAGGTTATGTCTACCATTTACTGGTCTACCCCTTTAATAAGAATTATTTGATAAAAGTTTCACGTGAATTATCAGTATATTTTTAAGATCCATATCCAGAGCTACCTGTCCCTTTGACGAGTAAAACAAAGAATTGAAAATGGAACGAGAATTTTGTAAGACAATAAAAAAGGAATCGATTTTTTAAAGATTTTACACAGGTCTGTCTTCTTAATAAAAATAATTTGATAAAAGTTTCGCGTGAGTTATCAGTACATTTTTAAGATCCATTACCAGAGTTACCTGTCCCCGTGACAAGTATACCGAAATCACGATCTCCGTTAGAGATGCTCATCTAAGCCAGAATTTTCGCGCCGTCATTCTCTCCGGCGAGGATTAAGCAGCGACACGACGTCGGAGCTAGTGAACCCGAAAACTTCTCGATCGTGGAAATACTCGAACGCGAGACTGCAGCTAGCCCAATCTCTCCACACTCGCGCAAACAAAGGATCCCTTAATCCCCGGGAAATGAAGCGGAATGCGATGCAACGGGGTAGAAAGTTCGCAGGCGAAGGGCGTTTAATTATTTCTCTGTTTAGGAACTTTCTAATACCCGCCGTTTCTTCCTCCATTTTCTTCAATTTTCCCCGTCAGCCTGGCTCCGTTTCATTTCCGGCTGTTTCGCCGCTGCAACGGCGCCCACGTCAGCTTTCTCGGCGTCCGTTAGAGAGGCGTCGACCGCAGCCTGAACACGGAACGCAGCCGTCTACCCTGGCGCGCGCGCAAACATTCGCGTGCACCGGGGTTGGTCGCGCGATCACGCCTCTGCCTTTCCGCGTGTCACGGCACACGCCAGAGCCCCGTGTGTCGGCGCCGTTTCTCCGGAGCCCACGAGGCCAACAGTCGCGCATTGCGAAGTAACGAGTCTGAAGTGGAGGAGCACTCGGACCGGCGCTTCCAAGTGCACTCGAAACTCCGGCTAAAACATCCGAAACGCTCGCTGTTTATGCGTGTAGGTGCTGAGCACACGTGGCTGGCAAGTTGGCAGACGGCAGGAATGTAGGTCCGATCGAGCGCCGCATAATGGGCTCACCTTTCCTCGGATATGATCGCAGAGATAGACTAGGTTAGGTGTCAGCTTCGGTGTAGAGGGTCTGATCGAGTGCGGGATAATGGACACGTCTGTTTGGGTCGTAGAGATAGGGTGCACGAATTTTTGCTGTTGCCTGAGAGCGTCGGGATTGGTGGAGAAGAATCCCGATCCAGTATAATGGCTGTATGTTTTTGGGCTGGAATGAGAAGGTACGGTGAAGACTTGGCAGAGTCTAGGAAGCAGACAGGTCCTGCTTGAGTTCTTTCTTGGATGCGATTAGGCAGATGGATCGAACGAGAACTATTTGGATTATGGCTTTTAAGCCTTTACCATTAAGTTGACCGAGGAACTCGTATATGCATTCGGCGAAAACTGATAGGGCCGAGGGACTCAAAAATGTGTCCCACGTTTACACATTGCTATGACTGAGAAACTCATATACGTGTTTGACGAAAACTGATAGAGCCGAAGGATTCGTATGCGTGTCTCGCATAAACAGTTACTGTGGTCGATGAAACTGACATTTCATTAATACGAGAACCTTTAGTCACTCGCCTCAGCGTCAGAAATGTGCGCTGGTAGTTTTAAATGGCTATCAGCTCCACGGTACAGTTTACTCAAAACCACCCAGTCTGCAAAGGTTTAATTGTAAAATAAGTACAATATATTTATGTATTCTCTATTGAAGTCTTTATTACTGAAAAAAGGTATACGTGCTTTGAGTGCTTCTCTTGGGAGACTGACGGGATCGCAAGACAGTGTCAAAAGTGTATGTGACGCGGTTCGCCTGAACCCCTAATTCTTATCGAATGTTTATATGAACATTCGTTCTCGGAAGTTAGATCTTATAAACTATTCACACCTTATATCCTAGATTGATTTTTGTCTACACCTAAACTTATCTTGTCAACAAAAACTTAGCAATTTCCGATTTCATGTAATTGGCATCTGGTTGAATATAACGCAATGGATCCATCTCTGAGTACAATTGGAAAGGTAAGCCACATCAGGGAATCTTTGCTAGTAGTTAGCTAGTTAGTCACGTTCGATGGAAATAGGATTATGCAGTATCTCGTGAACTGGTCATGCGAAGTGTCAAACACTGGAATGAACATAGAACCAGCGTTGACTGTTTTAGATAAGTTTAAAGGAGTGGTGATGCGATCGAGATACTGCTAGTGGCTGTTGATGAGGAAATAGCTGACATAGGTGCAAGTAGGATACTCTGTTCGGTTCTGTTGGTTCCACCTGTAGCGACAGACGTTGACATAGCAGTGACAGGAGTTAGATTCGCACTCTTTTTATCGTCTATCGAATATTCGACACTGATCCTAGTGTTGCTAGCCTATGCTAATGCATTGTCATCCAGTCTCCTGAGTTAGTCCCGATATATCCCATTTGTTTGCTTCGTCGTTAAATCGCGTATGACATGATCGCGATATATTAGCCTTCTTTCACTCTTTGCGGACTACGCCGCACTTATGCATTCTACGTGAACCACCTATTTAACCGAGGAACTCATATATGTCTTTAAAACAACTGATAGAGCCGAAAGATCCCCCATATATCTCACGTAAACGCATCGCTATGATCACATACGTCTAGAATTTGACAACTTGGAGTGCCATCGATGAAGCAGAAGCGTGCATTGGCAATTTGAAATGTCTGTCGTGGCAACAACTTGACTCCCTGATGCGATTAACTTCGGAAATACCTTCGTAATCATGTCACCAAAGGTGGACCTGTTCCACTGCGACCTACGTTCCAATAGGATCCATATTCTTCCAAGTGCAACTTAGCTCAGCCCACTGCCTATAGTACTTTACCTATACTTTACTATAGAACTACCAATGTACTTTCCGAATGTTGAAACTGAAATTCATCGAATACTTACTTTAGAGTCGAAGATGGATCTGTTGCACCGTGACCAATCGGACCAGCTTCCATCAGCTTTTCCATTATCAACTCACGGTACCGCGTCAGACCTAGCCCCTGCGAGCCTAAAAGAAGAGATCTCGAGGATATTAAACGCAAAATCAGACGGGAGTGAGCAGACAAATCCTCTTGCCCCACTGCTGTCCTCGTCGTGAACTTATCAGCCATATACAGGAGCCAGTATTTACCCTGGAAACCGTATCCTCGTTGATTCGTCGATGGCTGTCGGGTGTTTGCACCTTGCCACCGTTCTGAACCGGAAACGATCCAAGGTTGATCAAGTATATGGCTGGACAGTTTCGTGTATACGTCCCTCTCGTGGTCGACGTCCGGCGATTCATCTGCAATTCAGTTTCTGCCGCGACATAGGCCACGAATGAACGTAAGCCAGCGAATATTAAAGCGACCCTGGATAATTGAGAGCCGGCTGGGCTGGCCTCTGTGTTACCAGGATTGATCGCGGTGCCAAAAGTTTGCGCTTCCTGGGACTTGTCGACCGTGTTTGACGTACCGTGTATTTTATTAACTTGTTTTCGAAGTTCGGGAGTCAAGAAGAATTTCCGAGCTGTGTACCATCCATGATTCTGGGGCAAATTTTTAACCATCGAAACACGAATCCTGGACTCGAATCTTTCAAATAATTCTCAGGTTTTAAGATGACGTATATAAAATTAGGATCTCGAGTGGATGAGGAAAAATTAAAAAGTTTCTGCGTGAAGATCGAAGAAAAAGGTTCAAATTTTTCTGATTAGAATTTTTAATTGGTAAGATAAACAACGATTTCGTCGAACTTTCGGAATAATTTCGCGACTAAGTATACCAATTTTTATGGGCAAAATTGCGAAGATAATTTCGCGATGGATAGGAAATTCGAAGAATATTTGTTGCGTCCAGAACATTGCAACTTTCACGATGAGAATTTCGTGGGGTTGTAAGGCCCATTTACGCGGGTCCAACAATGTTGCTGGGATACGGCCTACTCTAAATTAACAGAGCTAGGCCTGATTATTTTAAGTTCTGTCAGGTAAGTTAGGTTAGGTAAGGGCTTGGATATCTTTCGAAAATTTCCCCCACGTAAAAAAAAAAGAAGAAAAGAAAAAGTTAGGTTAGGTAAGGTAAGTTAGGTTAGTTAGTTAGGTTAGGTTAGTTAGTTAGATTAGGTTAGTTAGTTAGGTTAGGTTAGTTAGTTAGGTTAGGTTAGTTAGTTAGGTTAGGTTAGTTAGTTAGTTAGGTTAGGTTAGTTAGTTAGATTAGTTAGTTAGGTTAGGTTAGTTAGTTAGGTTAGGTAAGGTAAGTTAGGTTAGGTAAGGTAAGTTAGGTTAGGTAAGGTAAGTTAGGTTAGTTAGTTAGGTTAGGTGAGGTAAGTTAGGTTAGTTAGTTAGGTTAGGTAAGGTAAGTTAGTTAGTTAGGTTAGTTAGTTAGGTTAGATAAGGTAAGTTAGGTTAGATAAGGTAAGTTAGGTTAGTTAGTTAGGTTAGATGAGGTAAGTTAGGTTAGTTAGTTAGGTTAGGTGAGGTAAGTTAGGTTAGTTAGGTTAGGTAAAGTAAGTTAGGTTAGTTAGTTAGGTTATGTGAGGTAAGTTAGATTAGTTAGGTTAGGTAAGGTAAGCTAGGTTAATTAGTTAGGTTAGGTAAGGGATTCGCTACCACGCGTGACTATAGTCACCGGCCACAAAAATTGAGCCAAAAATTAAGACAAGTGCAACTCTTCCACTTAGCTCTCTTCGCAAAGAATTGCAAACGCTATTGCGATGATCGGTTTTTCTTTTTCTTTTTCTTTTTCTGTTTTAAAAGACCCCGAATGGTAAATACTGCGCACTCGTAATGTTGCCATCTTTGATACAGCGCTTCGTTCTACGGGAAGGCTAATCACGTTAATAAGAGATATAATTCAACACCGATTTTGGAAATATTCATTGTCTTTGCTATCGCCATCTTGGATCGTTCGATTTATATTCTCAAATTGTAATCAGCTAATTTATTTTTATTCTCGTGACGCCATATCCCTGTCCAAACACAGGGTAGCTAACAGCACCGTATCGCTCAGAATCCAATATTTAAATTGGCAGCGTGCGATGTTTAACCGTGATTTCCATGTCGAAATGAAGCTCTCAGGAGGCGAAATTCCCACGTGAGGTTCGATCGAAATAGCCTTGAGATCTGAATATTAATATCGGGCCGAGCACGTCGAGCATCGCTTTGATTTTCACTTTTTTCCCTCGAAATTTCGCGTCACCGCGTGCCACTTCTCCAACGACATTGTTTTCGTTAACGGGTAAAAGAGCCGAAGCGATTGGTGGAACAATAGGAGCCATATTTGCGGAACAACCAACGGGCTTGTACGTGACTTACCGAGCAAAATTTGCAAACATTCGAATGGCACTCGAAACGGCAGCTTATCGAGGGAGTCAGAGGTACAGAGAAATAACTGCGAAAGAAAATGGAGCAAGATGAAACACGGGTTTTCGAGGATCAAGTCCAGTCCAGGCGAGTCTCCATGCTCTGTAACGAGATTTTTATAACATCGAGATAAAAGCATCTCGATCTTTGAACATATAAATATCTCAGCTCCTCTATTTCCCTCTATGCTTATTCGTGTAATAATTTTTCGGTGCCATTTATCGAATCCATCTTCGATCTTGCGAGGTATTAGATGTGACACGATTTTTTGAAAATATTTGTTACTTCTTCGAGCAAATACAACACTTTTTGGAAGATGATAGGGAGATTGAAGCTACGTCGTGTACGATATCGATGAATATTTAAATTGCTCTGCAAAGTGATCAAACAATTTTTATATTTTTGGTAAATTTTATAAATTTTTGAATCGATGTGTAATAATGAAGATTGTAATAATAATGATCGAAGGTATATAGTCATTTAATATCGGAAAAAGAATAGTGCAGAGAGCTGTGACCATTTAGCTTCCTGCTTGAGTCATCTTCTTGCATGATTGCTTCTATTCTCTTCGCTGCCCGAAATAATCTGTGCGAGGTCATTGTCACTGTTCTCCAGGAGAACAAACGTTAATCCAAAATTAATTTCTGCCTTCCAATCATGCTAATACCTATAATCTTTTCGTGGACGAGGAATGCTAGTTAATTTTATTCGTAATTGCGATTTGGTAATATTTATTTGGACTACATGCGATAGAATTGGAAAAATAATGGAATTATTAAGAATAAATAAATTAATAAGTGGGTAAATAAGGAAGTAAATTTATTCGTGCAATTTGGTAATATTTATATGGATTGCATCCAATAGAAAACTAGAAAAATTAATAGAAGAATTGTTACGAATAATCGTGACAATTTTCTATTTGTATTTGTAAATAGAATAAGGGCTTGGATATCTTTCGAAAATTTCCCCCACGTAAAAAAAAAAGAAGAAAAGAAAAAGTTAGGTTAGGTAAGGTAAGTTAGGTTAGTTAGTTAGGTTAGGTTAGTTAGTTAGATTAGGTTAGTTAGTTAGGTTAGGTTAGTTAGTTAGGTTAGGTTAGTTAGTTAGGTTAGGTTAGTTAGTTAGTTAGGTTAGGTTAGTTAGTTAGATTAGTTAGTTAGGTTAGGTTAGTTAGTTAGGTTAGGTAAGGTAAGTTAGGTTAGGTAAGGTAAGTTAGGTTAGGTAAGGTAAGTTAGGTTAGTTAGTTAGGTTAGGTGAGGTAAGTTAGGTTAGTTAGTTAGGTTAGGTGAGATAAGTTAGGTTAGTTAGTTAGGTTAGGTAAGGTAAGTTAGTTAGTTAGGTTAGGTGAAGTAAGTTAGGTTAGTTAGTTAGGTTAGGTGAGGTAAGTTAGGTTAGTTAGTTAGGTTAGGTGAGGTAAGTTAGGTTAGTTGGTTAGGTTAGGTAAGGTAAGTTAGGTTAATTAGTTAGGTTAGGTAAGGGATTCGCTACCACGCGTGACTATAGTCACCGGCCACAAAAATTGAGCCAAAAATTAAGACAAGTGCAACTCTTCCACTTAGCTCTCTTCGCAAAGAATTGCAAACGCTATTGCGATGATCGGTTTTTCTTTTTCTTTTTCTTTTTCTGTTTTAAAAGACCCCGAATGGTAAATACTGCGCACTCGTAATGTTGCCATCTTTGATACAGCGCTTCGTTCTACGGGAAGGCTAATCACGTTAATAAGAGATATAATTCAACACCGATTTTGGAAATATTCATTGTCTTTGCTATCGCCATCTTGGATCGTTCGATTTATATTCTCAAATTGTAATCAGCTAATTTATTTTTATTCTCGTGACGCCATATCCCTGTCCAAACACAGGGTAGCTAACAGCACCGTATCGCTCAGAATCCAATATTTAAATTGGCAGCGTGCGATGTTTAACCGTGATTTCCATGTCGAAATGAAGCTCTCAGGAGGCGAAATTCCCACGTGAGGTTCGATCGAAATAGCCTTGAGATCTGAATATTAATATCGGGCCGAGCACGTCGAGCATCGCTTTGATTTTCACTTTTTTCCCTCGAAATTTCGCGTCACCGCGTGCCACTTCTCCAACGACATTGTTTTCGTTAACGGGTAAAAGAGCCGAAGCGATTGGTGGAACAATAGGAGCCATATTTGCGGAACAACCAACGGGCTTGTACGTGACTTACCGAGCAAAATTTGCAAACATTCGAATGGCACTCGAAACGGCAGCTTATCGAGGGAGTCAGAGGTACAGAGAAATAACTGCGAAAGAAAATGGAGCAAGATGAAACACGGGTTTTCGAGGATCAAGTCCAGTCCAGGCGAGTCTCCATGCTCTGTAACGAGATTTTTATAACATCGAGATAAAAGCATCTCGATCTTTGAACATATAAATATCTCAGCTCCTCTATTTCCCTCTATGCTTATTCGTGTAATAATTTTTCGGTGCCATTTATCGAATCCATCTTCGATCTTGCGAGGTATTAGATGTGACACGATTTTTTGAAAATATTTGTTACTTCTTCGAGCAAATACAACACTTTTTGGAAGATGATAGGGAGATTGAAGCTACGTCGTGTACGATATCGATGAATATTTAAATTGCTCTGCAAAGTGATCAAACAATTTTTATATTTTTGGTAAATTTTATAAATTTTTGAATCGATGTGTAATAATGAAGATTGTAATAATAATGATCGAAGGTATATAGTCATTTAATATCGGAAAAAGAATAGTGCAGAGAGCTGTGACCATTTAGCTTCCTGCTTGAGTCATCTTCTTGCATGATTGCTTCTATTCTCTTCGCTGCCCGAAATAATCTGTGCGAGGTCATTGTCACTGTTCTCCAGGAGAACAAACGTTAATCCAAAATTAATTTCTGCCTTCCAATCATGCTAATACCTATAATCTTTTCGTGGACGAGGAATGCTAGTTAATTTTATTCGTAATTGCGATTTGGTAATATTTATTTGGACTACATGCGATAGAATTGGAAAAATAATGGAATTATTAAGAATAAATAAATTAATAAGTGGGTAAATAAGGAAGTAAATTTATTCGTGCAATTTGGTAATATTTATATGGATTGCATCCAATAGAAAACTAGAAAAATTAATAGAAGAATTGTTACGAATAATCGTGACAATTTTCTATTTGTATTTGTAAATAGAATTGAACAAGAGTATCTTCCACTATTATTATAAAATATTTAAATAATAAACCTAATTGTAATATACTATTCTTCTAATAAGTCTATTCACTCTTTCTAGAATTTTCTTCTCCCTCTCTCTCTCACTTTGTCGCGATTTCATTGTGGTGCTTACTCCTAGATAATTCTATGAGGACTATTCAAATTCTGGCACATTTTTCTAAACATTCTTCTAAGCGTCAGTCACACTACATAGGTACTCACACATATTATATTTACATAATAGATTGCTCAATTATAATCAAAGGAGCCTCACACATTCAACCACACTCACAATTCTAATATCACAGTCGGTTACAAAAATATTCCGACACCTAGACAAATTTGATCCTTGTTAACACTTTGACTGCCACGGTGGCCATTGGTTGATTGAACTACTTCAACTACTTTGAACTACATTGAATGAAAATTGACAGTTAGTGCATTTTGAATATAACCTCTAATTAGAAGATACTTCGAAATAAAAAGAGCCCCATTCAACAATTAAAAATTTTCATCAGAACATGAAAGAAATATTCGAACAAATCTTGCATCTAGCGGTGCATCTCACCTGACGTCGTGAGGGAGACATGTGATTTCGGCGTAGCAGTTAAAGGGTTAAGAAAAGCATAAAAGCAGGGTGCTTGACGATCAAAACAGAGTCCTTGGAAATTAATTGTGACTGGCACGAGCGTGAGTCGCTTGGTGTTGCAAAGATAGTTAAATTAGAGTGCGTTTCTGTGTGTTTTTGTTGCGTTATCTTGGTGTTCTTTTTCTAAGTTAAATTAGTTTTACGAATTTTGCGTTCGTGTTATTCTGTTCTTGTTGTTTTGTCAGTTTTTGGTGTCTGAAAACCAGTTTTCTCCATCCTACAGTGTCTAAAAAGCTTAACAGGTTTCTCCATTATAGGCCTTCGTTTTCGAAATATTTTGATTCGAACGCGACGTCCACGAGCACGTCCATCTTTTGAGACGATCTCGAGCGTGGCAAAAGTACGAAACTCTGGCGCTGCCGTCAGCTAATTACCAAAGGGGGCACGATGTCGAAACGGCTTTTAGGCGCAGCAGTCGGTGGCATCGTGGAACGCGAGGCGTCGTTTATCCGGGATAACGAAGCGAGGTGACCCATAGACCAACGGAGATTGTCGTTTTTGAAGAAAAATGGCGGTACACGCCCTGCGATCGCGTGTCGTTGCGAAACGGGACCGTTGCAATCGGCGGATTCGTTCCGATTGACGATTTCGCGACCGATGCAGATTAAATTAAAGTGGGAAGAAACGTCTTTGAACTTCGATAAATCGTATTTCAATTCTGGCCGCGTGCATGATCGCATATGCATTGTACCATTGATCGATTCGCTTGTATGGCGAAGCGTGTCACTGATAGATAGCCAATTTACTATGAGAACCGTAACCCGTGTGTAAGCCTGTGCACAGTACACCGAGAGAGCTTTGCGAGGCGCGACCGCGTTGTTAAAAAGGAGAAAAGGAAATTAGCGTTCGAGGAAGCATATACGTGCCACGAAGTGGATCACCGTTGCGGTCGTGGGTGCCCGTGGGTGCCCCGTGGGTGCCTGTGGGTGGCGCACTCGCTATTCTTGACCGTGGTAAAAGCCAGTCTCGAGAGGACGGTGAAGGGAACCTCGAAGCGAGCTTTGGGGTGAGGTTAGCACTGTATTTTATTTCATTTTTTCTCCTTGTTGAATTTATTTTACCTTCGTAATATTGTTTTGGGATCTTTTTTAAGTATTTCCAATTTTCCTCCTATTTTGATAATATTGGAGAGCTATTTTTCGATTGTTATGGGGATTCTTTGGATTATTATTATTATTATTTGGATATATTATTTGGATTTTGGATGTATCTTCTACGAATATATTATAATTGTTTTGGTATTTAATTTTTAATCATTGTTGAATTTATTTTATCTTGGTAATATGGTTTTGGGATTTTCTTTTCTTAAGTATTATTAATTCTTATTTTATCTTGGCAATATTACTGAGCTATTTTTAGATTGTTATTATTATTATTTGGGGATTCTTTGGATTATTATTATTATTATTATCATTTGGATATATTATTTGAATTTTAGATGTATCTTCTTCGAATATATTATAATTGTTTTGGTATTTAATTTTTAGTCATTGTTGAATTTATTTTCTCTTGGCAATATTACTGAGCTATTTTTAGATTGTTATTATTATTATTATTTGGGGATTCTTTGGATTATTATTATTATTATTTGGATATATTATTTAAATTCCGTATATATCTTTTTTGGATATAGATATTGAATATATCTTCTTTACATATATTATAATTGTTTTGGTATTTAATTTTTTGTCATTGTTGAATTTATTTTATCTTGGTAACTTTGTTTAGGGATTATTTTTTAAATATTACTAATTTTTATTTTATTTTGGCAATACTTTTGGATTGTTATTATTATTTGCGAATTCTTCGGATTATTATTATTGTTCTGTGGATATATTCTTCGGATTGTAGATATATCTTCTTTGGATATATTATTATTATTTTGGTGTTTGTTTGAGCATTGTTGATTTTGGTAACACCATCTTTGTATCTTTTTATTTTTTTTATTTATTATTATTTCTTCTGGTACTATTTCGGAATCTTCTAAATTACTATTAATTTTCCCTTCACGTAGATTTAAGTACGGCGAAGAAAGGATAATTATATTATATTTCATATCCTCTGGGTCTGAATGTAATTAATGGGCAAAAATTTGGTGAAATTTATTCATGGAAACGTAAAATAACCATTTTTCACGTAATTAGGCATTCCAATGGTTATTATAATGGAAGAATTAATACGTGTTCGACATTTGACAGCCGAATTTCATGAATTTTAATAATTCGATGCAATTTTGCACGACGGTAAATAGCCATAGTGCGTCGCTCTTTATGTCGTACCGATATCTCCGTTGAACACAGGCTTCATCTATTTATCTTATCGAAAATTGAAATGCAACCCCTGTCACACGTGTGTGACGTTGGTCCCTCATGGCAAAATTCCTGCGTTACACGTATGCGACACGTGCTAGCCGACGTGTTGACGCATTGGGAACCAAACTGAGCTGTTCCATATAGATGTGCCCGAATTCTAACCTAACAGTATTCACCCACTACTCCTTTGGTACATCTAGACGATGTTTATTTTTCCGTAAATTATTTCCAAGAAAATAATTTAATCCATCCGTTGCTCTGAAGATTCGTCCAACGTTTGCATTTGAGCCTTACAATGGCAAGCTATACTCGTCACGAGACTCGTATTACACTTAATTCTTGTCATTTTGATCACACACGATGAATTACAATTCGGCTAATACACTTTTAATTCATAAAACACGCGAATTATGAAATAAAACATTTTATTAATTAAAAATTAAATACCTTCTGAACCTTTTGAAATTTTTCACTATTAAATTATCGATATAGTATTCCATAAGATTCAGCAGATAAGGAATTAAACGAGCAATTTTTAGTTCACCGGGTATATGTGTCGTGAAACGAAATAAATCGTTTCTCGCGAGACTTAAAGGCTGCTTAAAATAAAATATTTTTCCGATACTCGATCTTTCATAATTAAATCACGGAGTGAGGTGTCGATAAAATTCTCCTCGCAAGAATCTAGCGGCATAGTATTTCATAGGCTGTAGCACAGCTATAGCTCGTTCGATGGATCTTCATCTTCGAAGACTTCTTGTTTGAATAATGCGATAAAATTACACTCTGGCGAGAAAGTTCTGACAGCCACTGTATATAGCCATTAGGCGAAACGTGCAACATAACCTCAACTCATCATCGTTCAGCCCATCTCGTAATAGTTAATCGTTCTGAAATGATAGCACGGAACTCGAGGATTCCAAAGATTCATCCGCGACGCGTCGATGCGTTTAATTTCCGGATAAATTTTAAATTCGCAGTCACTTATGCATTAAAATCGCATTAAAGTTGCATCGCGAGATTAAAGGGATTTAGATATCGATATCTCTCCAACGTTTTCATAAAACTCGCACGAAGATACGAATCGCGTATTCAGAACTGGCGATGATAACCTTATCGACGGCTGTCGACAACTTTACAACCAATAATGCGAGTTGTCCATCTCGCGGATTAAATATTGATAGATTAAATTGAAAGGCGAATGTAAACCCAAAGATTATCTGCAGATATAAATTTCAAATACTCGAAGAAATGAAATGAAATAGAAACGCTAGCTTTGAAACGATAATGCAACCATAATTTAATACCGTAATAGTAAGCTTGGCAAATCTTTGGAAATTCTAACGACTTCTTAGAAATATTTCTCCAACAACAATTGCTGTAACAATTTAAAAAAAATTGTACTCCCAATTTTCTCAAAAACTCAGAACGTTCTAGCAATTGCTTGAGAATTATTGTCAAAATATTGGAAAAATATTATTTATAATAAATATATAATAATAAATATTAATATAAATTAATTTCGAAAATACGAATCAATAAAGTGTTATGAATACTTTCCCCATACCCTGCATTATGCTAACCATATTTACACTCACAGGATTCGAATAAATAATAAAATATTGATAGAAAATGTCGAAATTGTGGTAATGGTTACATAGATTTTTAAATATCTAATGAATTCAGGTTATTATGATAAATGAGTATGCGTGTAATGATTGAAGTGTGTGTGAATTGTGTATGTTAATGTAATGTATGAAAGAAGAAAGAAAAAAGAGAGCGATTTGGAATACGTCAGTTGCAATTGAGTATAGGTTGCCCTTCTACAAAACGGCATCCTATAACACGGTTTCACTATAACACGATTCATAAATTGCGGGAACCCTCCTACAACACGGTTTCGCTCTAACACAATAAAAAAATTGCAAAAACCTTTGTACTACACTGTACTTCTACATGAGCAGTGACGACGAAGAAATTTATTAAATTAAAGTTGCATTAAATTAAATAATATTTTTTTTTTGTTCGTTTTGTATTGTACATACATTTATATTTTTAATAAAAATTAAATTGTTTATGTAGAATTAAAAAAAAATTTGTTTTTAGTAAATTTTCGGAACATAACCCCCCCTTTTGTACTGGCTCTGGGTCTCATACAACACGGTTTTACACAACACGGCATTTTCTGGGAACCTATCTACCGTGTTATAGGAGGATTACCTGTATTAATAGAGAGAAGACGCGTGAGCATGTGATAGTGATAAAATAATTATATTTCAACCCAATATTTCTTTGATAATCTTTGTAATTAAATAAATAATTATTGTTATTAAATTTCATCCACCACTAACAGAAATATCGCAAGAATATCGTGCACCTAATTAAAATTGCACAGTACAACCAAAAGGAAAATACAAGTATACATAGAGAAACTAAAGAAAACGAGGCTAAGGTTCCTCAAATCCGTGTCCAATCGATGTTCTACAATGGCGACGAGTAATTACGCCAAGGCTTGTGGTTTGGCGCGCAAGCCTAAGTGCACCGGATCATCCGTCGAATACATAATCTTCTCCCATACTCCAAGCTTACCATATTGCGAACGTTAATTTAAGAATAATTACCCCAAATGGTACCGACACCCTATCAACGATCCTTATCTCCTCTATCATTCTAAAACCCATGAAATACCTAATCACCACCCGCAGGCCCACAAAAATAAACAGCAACCTCTACACCCTGAATTAAACGTCGAAAACCCGAACACTTTCGATCCCGTATAAATCGTATTTCGATCGCGTTGTGTGTACAGCCGCGTAGCTGATTGCATATGTATACGGATGGCACTGTTCCCATCTCTGGAAACGTTCGCCCTCGTCTATATTCTGTCACGCGTGTTACGTCTCTGCTGTATACGTGCACACTCGCCGTGTGTGTACACGTGCATTTCGAATATATCCACGGGTACACAAGATATGGCGCGTGCAAACGCGCGAATCCTAAATTCGCATGAACAATCGAGCGTCGTCCCTCTATCGCTATTCCAGGCTCTACCCACGGCTGCTCTGTCTTCGTCAGCTCGTTCCTGCTGGCCCCGATGCTGGACCGACGGTTCGCGTTGGAATTAGGAAAGTTTGCGGCTAGACGGAAGTTCCGTGGCCGGAAAAACTTTCGCGCGCTGGGTAGGGGGCGCTAGGTAGGGGGCGCTGCGTCGGTGATGACCATCGCGAAGCCTCGGCAGCGGCGAGGGCTAAAGCCAGCTGTCGCCGTGGTGAAATTGAAAAATGTCCCGGTCTTCTTTCTCTCTCCTCTTTTTCTCCATCCCCTCCACCGACTCTGTCGGCCGTGGAAAAATCGGCACGCGGATTAAGGCGTCTTTATTACGGGAACGGGTGATCCGACGCGTCAGCTGCGCCGTGTTTTATGGTGATTGTATAAGGACCTCGTTCGCTTCTTGCTTAATCGATGTCGCCGTGGCACGTTCCTCCACGGATCGCAGCTATAATTGGCCAGATGCTCGTTGATTAATTATCGATTCGTTGCACCGAGGCCGGTTTTGCGATACCGGAACGAGACCGTGGAAATCCAGAGCAAGATGTATCAAACCTGACCGCCGTGTTTGCGAATTAATGAAACACGATCGTGTGACTGATAATCGGTGTCTGTCTGCGAGATTCCAAGCTTTGGAAAATTCGACGTACGTGGCTCGGGGGCTGATACCGTTCTAGAGGTTTAGGTTAGGTCCAGGCGTGTTGCAGGCATCTCCTGGCCGAAGTTTCCCTTTGTATGGTTTCCTTATGGGTCTTTCCAGTTTACGGGTAGTTGCTAAAGGCAGTCGTGGTCTCTTTTCTCTTGCTTTCGGGGTAACTAGCGCTCGTTGCGTCGAGATTTCCAGCTTTGGAAAATTGGACATACGTGGATCGGGAGCTGATGTGTCCTAGGTGAGTTGTAGAGGAATTTTAGGTCAGTTCTGTGTGTATTTTGGATGGAGTTTTTCTTTGTCAGACTTTCCTGTGGGTTTTCAATTTATGGGTCGTTAGCGGAGCTAGTGTAGGTCGCTTTTCTTCCTTTTCCGAGATTCAGTTTGCAGGTTTGAGGATTTTTACTTGATATCGTGGAATTAGAGAAATTCAGGCTTCCTGGTGAAAGTGTGGAGGTGTTCTTGGTGAAGGAAGAAATATCCGGATGTTTCGTGAGTATTATGAGCTGATCTGTATGATATAGTGATCGTTCTCTTTTCTTTTGCATTTTAATCGCCGCGAAGTCTCTCCCGTAGGACGAAGCGTCGTGCCAGTGATGGAAACATTACGATCGTGAAGTCTTTAGCATTCGAAGCCAAGTCTTTTGAAGGAAAAAAGAAAAAAGAAAAAAGAAAAAAGAGGAAAGACAGATCATCGCAATAGCGCTTGCAATTTTTTGCGGAGGGGGACAGTAGCGCTTGTCTTAATTTTTAATTTTTTATTTTTATTTCTGTGGCCAGTGACTATAGTCACCCGTGCTATGTAGATGGCATCTCGTGACTGGTGACAATAGTCATCCATCGTATATAGATGGCGTCTCATGATCGGTGACTATAGTTATCCATCGTATATAGATGGCGTCTTATGATCGGTGACTATAGTCATCCGTCGTGTGTAGATGGCGTCTCGTGGCCGATGACTATAGTCATGCATCGTGTGTAGATAGCGTGTCGTAGCCGGTGACTATAGTTATCCATCCTATGTAGATGGCCTCTCGTGGCCGATGACTATAGTCACGCGTCGTGTGTAGATGGCGTCTCGTGGCCGATGACTATAGTCATGCATCGTGTGTAGATAGCGTGTCGTAGCCGGTGACTATAGTTATCCATCCTATGTAGATGGCATCTCGTGGCCGATGACTATAGTCACGCGTCGTGTGTAGATGGCGTCTCGTGGCCGATGACTATAGTCATGCATCGTGTGTAGGTGGCGTCTCGTGGCCGATGACTATAGTCACCCGTTCTATCTAGATGGCGTTTCGTGGTCGGTGACAATAGTCATCCATCGTATATAGATGGCGTCTCATGATCGGTGACTATAGCTATCCATCGTATATAGATGGCGTCTTATGATCGGTGACTATAGCTATCCATCGTATATAGATGGCGTCTCATGATCGGTGACTATAGCTATCCATCGTATATAGTTGGCGTCTTATGATCGGTGACTATAGTCATCCGTCGTGTGTAGATGGCGTCTCGTGGCCGATGACTATAGTCACGCGTCGTGTGTAGATAGCGTGTCGTAGCCGGTAACTACAGTTATCCATCCTATGTAGATGGCGTCTCGTGACCGGTGACTATAGTCACGCGTCGTGTGTAGATGGCGTCTCGTAGCCGGTGACTATAGTCACCCGTAATATTGAAAGGGTTAATAACGGAAATGGAAGACCACAAACGAAGGAAATTTGGATGAAAGTAAATTGTAGGATATTTATGTTTTCCGTGTCTGAAATGTATTATAAAATCAGATTATTAGCTTTCCAAATTCCAGGTATCACCGTTTTGTATAAATAATAAAATCATTAAGTTGTTATTCTCTTCTCGATCTCCGAAATAATCTTAAAAATTATGTAAAATTCCACCAAATTAAATTCTGCATTCCTATTTGTAAATTTCACATTAATCTCGAAGAATATTCAACATTATAGCAATAGAATTGTACGTTAATCATGTTGCTCTAATTTTACTGTTCTCGTGATATTTAAGATGACTTTAGAATCTGCCAGAGTTTATTCGCAGTTGACCTGTAACATTCTGCAAATAGGAGTCACTTTAATTTACAAATGCTTAAAATATATGACCTATGCAAGTCTCGCTACGTGTAAAATTTCGTGGATTTTGGAGTGACTTAATTTCGAGTGAATTTAATCTCACGTATTCTGACGTACTCCTCCAACTTCTTTAACTCCTCAAACACAAGTTTTCCAATTTCATGTAGCCCCTGTAATACAAGCATTCGTAGATTAAAATGGGTCTCTCATATATAGGGTGCGCTAGACAAGCAGGTTGAGCTATAACTTTTGAAACGATTAAAGATAAATCAAAGGATTTCGCGTAATTTGCGCTTGGGAATTATTCACTCGAATCGCGCTTCAGTCCTAACTCCAAAATATAGCGTACGGTTGTGAAAGACACACGAAAACATTATTTTCCAAAAGTGAAGTTAAAAATCACTCCTGAATTAATCGTCCCTGTACATTATGATTTTAATAAATACCTTTAGCACCTACTGAATTTAGTATAATTAAAAATTATACATGAGAAATATATGATCCCATAGAGTAAGGACTATAATAAATAAACTCATTTCAGTTATCCTAGAAATTTATTTAAAAAATACTCACCCTTATTCTCCTCACCCTGGTCATCTCTTGGTCCTGTCCAGATACCCCAAGCCCCAGGTAAATCCGGAAACTACGAAGAAAGAGTAGCTCTGTCAGTCACTGCGACCAACAACGATTTGCACCGTCTCGATTCATCGAATAATTTCATTGGATTTCAATTCGATTAAAATTGCCTGTATTTTCGGTGTCTATTCGTCCAGTGTCTCAGACTCCTGTCAAAATTCAAACGTGGCGGTAAATATGCGCATTCGCGCGAAGGGTTACTCGAGACAGGGATTAAAAGAACAACGCCCTCTATATTGAAAGTCGTTGATAACATGAACGGAATCTTTGATAAATACCGCTACTTCCAGTGACTCCTTTCTGCCCATTTAAAAATACGTATCTCCACTGAGTAATCTGCGGAGCTTTGCCAGGTGAATCGTTCCCCGACGGTTCAATCAGATTTTAAAATGCGCATCAGAATAAATTGGACTGAAATCTCCCGCGAGACTAATAATGGCACGGGCATGAATATTAATACCACCTGAACTCGGTGGAAACTTTCAGCCCGGCTTGACAACGGGGGATCCGTCTGTAACCGGGGGTAGGTAGCCGAGGAGGCAAAGGGAAAAGTGGAAAAAAGGACCCTGTTCCGCGGTTCATCAGCCACTGCGCACGCGCGCGGACCATTTCGCTCCAAGTAAAACACGATTCACGGATATTTCATTGGAATCCGACCACGGATTTTCAAACGCTGAAATTAACGCAGAGAGGTGAGGGGCAGGGACGTGAAAAGACGGAAACGTTATAAACGAAATTTATTTTTTGCGTGTCCCCATTTTAAACACGTTCGATTCAGCGGACCATGGGAATTGGGGAGCCTTGATCCGGAATGAGACCTGGTGATAATTTGACCGAAAAGCAAAAGTGTGCGAGGACGATCGATTAAAGCTTGTTCATTAAACGCGATCACGAAATCTGCCGAATATTAAGAATTTCCGGGGTGTGATGGGGATCTAGGCTAAGGTCGTGATTTGGATGAAGAAAATTTAAAAAGCGGGTGGCATTCGATCGATTAAAGCTTGTTCATTAAACGCGATCACGAAATCTGCCGAATATTAAGAATTTCCGGTGTGTGATGGGGATCTAGGCTAATTTAAAATGCAATTGAGAGTCATTTTGCAATTGCAATGATACATTTCTGAGAGAAAGGAAGGATTTTTCCTGTTTTCTATGGGAATAGAAGTTCAATTTGGTCTAGTTATTAGATGATTAACCAGTATACTGAGCCTGCATACTTTGGCATGATATTTGTTCATTCTCTACAATCATTCCCAAACACGAGTCAATGGGAGTCTGTTTCATTTGTTAGCTGGGCTCCATGATTTGTGAACACTCAAACCACCTTGACACCACTTAGACTAGGCTCTAGTAAGAGTTTATAATTCATCGGTAGGCGAATAGTATACTGGTCCGAGTCTAAAATTCCACTACCATAAAAAGACTAACGAATCCATGAAGTACACGGAGACACGAGATATGAGACAGTCGTAATCAAAACATCAATGCAAAGACACCACATTCAATCAAAAGCATTCTCCATTTGTATTAGAGTTAGGATCAAACTAGCAGGTGGAACACGCTACATTTGATCAACACTTTTACTCTTTGTAGTATAGCATAGTATACTATAGTGGTGATAAATAAACTGTGGCATAGTTTAGCATAACATAGTATAACGTAGTATAGTATAGTGTAGTAAAATAAAAATCTACAAAGCATCATTTCAACTAGCTTACGATTATAAAAGGATCTAAGCATCGTCTAATTAATTCTTCCTGTAGAAAAATTGGACGAAGCAATATCTAGCCTAAATATTTTCCAGTCACAGCAATTTCATCGAGGAAGAATATTGCAGCTCCACGATTAATATTCAGTCTTCGATTAATATTTAATTCCGGAAGATTCTGAGACTAGGAAGCTTCATGAAAGTCGAGTCTACCTTCAAGACCCTCTTGGAGCAAATATCTGGAAGGCAGGAGTGATTTTTCTAATTAACGAATATCAGAATATTCATCGCCACACGTTAATTCCGTGAACTATTGACAACGTCGTAGATTCTCAGGGGAAGTCACCCGAACTATCAATCCCCGGTTATGGAATAGCTCTCGCGACCTAAATGTAGAAACCGTCCTAAATTGCCGTATAATTAGGAAGTCAACGTAGCATACCGTTGGACTGCTTAATCCTTTATTAGAAGGATAAGATCATCTCGAAGAGAGTATCTAGAACGTGCAAGTCTATTTTCTACATTCAAAATCTGAGCTAATCAGGATAGATGGCTGATGTCAATAGTTCTCAATCTTCCATTTAAAAGACTAGACTGTCTTCTAAAATGGAAGGACTAGAATATTTCACTCGATGGTCTTCAAGACCATAAATTGTTGCAAAATTAGATCAGTTATATAAGTGGACATTTAATACCTCGCTAGAAAAGGCAAACTTCTGTCAAAGACAGTATTTAGAAGACGTCAATCCAAGCTGCGAGGAATATTCAAGTTCAAAATCTGAGCTGGTCAGGATAGGTGGCTGATGTCAATAGTTCCCAATCTTCCATTTAAAAGACTAGACTGTCTTCTAAAATGGAAGGACTAGAATATTTCACTCGATGGTCTTCAAGACCATAAATTGTTGCAAAATTAGATCAGTTATATAAGTGGACATTTAATACCTCGCTAGAAAAGGCAAACTTCTGTCAAAGACAGTATTTAGAAGACGTCAATCCAAGCTGCGAGGAATATTCAAGTTCAAAATCTGAGCTGGTCAGGATAGGTGGCTGATGTCAATAGTTCCCAATCTTCCATTTAAAAGACTAG
>NW_016916467.1:0-1902 GCF_001483705.2 Eufriesea mexicana | reverse complement strand
GATTACTTAAAAGTAAACGCACGCATCGTTCATTGATGTGTCGCAAACAGAATCTTGAGAAACCTAAAAGCTAAAACAGAATATATTATTGTTAATATGTAGCTGAAAGGAAAGGGATTAGTACGAGGAAACCATCAAGGATAATAACCAAATGGAACGAGCAAGCCAACGACGAGACCTGAACAACATAACTACGAGACAGAAACATTCCAACGGTGAGATATAAACATACCAACGAGGAAGCGCTCGAGTATTATACGAAATACTCGAACGCTCTAACGAAAACAAATCGAACGGAAGTCGTAAAATTTGTGAAAGGAAAGATTTAGCCAACGATGAGACATAAGTAAACCAACGACGAAGCATTCGAATATTGTACGAAATACTCGAATGCTGAAACAAAGAGACAAATAGAATGAAAGAAATAAAATCTGGAAGAAAAAAAATAATTAGAACCTGAAAGAAGAAATTATTGTTAAATTATTGAAGAGAGTGGACAATGGCCACTGAATAGCCATTGATCTAGCCAACGATGATATACAAGTAAATCAACGACGAAGCATTCGAATATTGTACATAATACTCGAATGCTGAAACAAAGTCATATAGAATGAAAGAAATAAAATCTGGAAGAAGAAAGATAATTAAAATCTGAAACAAAAAATAATTAGTACCTGAAAGAAGAAATTATTGTTAAATTATTGAAGAGAGTGGACAATGGCTACTGAATAGCCATTGATCTAGCCAACGATGATATACAAGTAAACCAACGACGAAGCATTCGCATAGTGTACAAAACACTTGAATGCACAAACAATGAAATCAAGAATAAAAGAAATAGAATCTGAAAGAAGAAATAATTAAAACCTGAAACAAAAAGAAAGAATATTAACGCGGTCCTTCCGAAGTCGAAGCAACAACTGGCTCGAGCCTGCACGCGGGCCCCTTATATAGCGTCGGCCGGCCGAAAATCGGCGAAAATTTCCGAACATTACCGATTCCTTTAAAAGTTACTTTTGGACTGTAATAACAAATAATTTATTAACTTTTTTTACTTTTATCGTTAATATACGTTGCAAACTATTTGTTATCAATAATTTTATTCTGTTATTAACAATAAATTTATTAATTCATTAACTATTTGTGTTATAAATACATTTTAACACAAATACGTTGTTTGTTTAAGTAGTAGATAATAATTTATTAACTTTTCTGACTTTGTTCGTTAATAGGCGTTACAAACTATTTATTATCAACGATTTTAATTTGTTATTAACAATAAATTTATTATATTATTAATTTTTTTAAGTCACGAATACATTCTAATACAAATGTGTCGGTTGTTTAAGTATTAAATAATAATTTATTAACTTTTTTGACTTTCGTCGTTAATATACGTTGCAAACTATTTGTTATCAATAATTTTATTCTGTTATTGACGATAAATTTATTAATTTATTAGCTTCTTGTAAGTTTGGAATACATTTTAATACAAATACGTTGTTCGCTTAAGTAGTAGCTAACAGTTCATTAACTTTTTTTACAGTTATCATTAATATACGTTGTAAAATATTTGTTAATAACAATAAATGTAATAATTTATTAACTTATTACTTATCATAGATACATTTTCACGCAAATACGTTATATGTACTAATAATAGTCTATAATTTCGTAATTATTTCAAATTTATTATAAATTTACGTTGTAAATACATACAACATTTCTAAGCTTGCATTCCTCAAATTCCAATTCTCCAGTGCTCCCTGCTTTCGGCTCTGTCTTACGGCAGTGAACACTCAAAATAAAAAAAAAATCACCATTCTCGTTGAAAGACAATTCACTCTACGCGAATCAGTGAAAAAATTCCGGCCCGGAAGCGTAATTTCGAAGATCAAAATC
>NW_016916466.1:6779-36779 GCF_001483705.2 Eufriesea mexicana | reverse complement strand
GGGTGCGCCGCCTCAACACGGGAGTCGTTCGCTCGGTGGCACTTTACGGGGCTCCGATCTGGGAGAACGACCTGGCACCATTCTGCGCAGTCTGGCGATTCTCCGGCGAGTCGCTCGCAGAATGGCAATCAGGGTCGTGCGCGGTTACCGCATGATATCCCACGAGGCGGCGATGGTCCTGGCGGGTGTCCCGCCTTTCGAACTGCAAGCGGGGGGGGGGGGCGTATCTACGGTCTCCTACACGCTGGTGGCGGCTGTGCTCCTGAAGAAGGAGCCGTTTCGTTGAGGCGAAGGGTTCGACAGTCCTTGATGACCGCCTGGCGAGCTCGGCTGAGGAAGCCGACGAGCCGGCTGCACCAGGCGATCGAGGTTGTTCTCCACGTGCCGGACGCATGTGGGCGCAGCGGCAGCCGGCACAATTTCCGGCTGACAAATGTGCTAACCGGACACTCGTGCTTCTGGGTGTACCTGTGTCGTATCGGGCGGGAACGTGAGGCGCGTTGTCAACACTGCGGGGAAGGGCGGGACACGGCGCAGCACACACTGGAGGAATGGCCGCCGGGGGCTCGCGATCGCCGAGTACTTTGTCGCGTGGTGGGTCGGGACCTTTAACGCTTCGCCGTCGCGCCGCGTATGACGGAGGGCTTACGTGCGTGGCGTGCGGTGGCCTCCTTCTGCGTGACGGTTATGCTACAGAAGGAGGCTGCAAGCGCGGCGCCGGAGGGCGGCGCGCATGCTGCCGGATGTGTTAACGCGTTAGACCTCAGACTTCGCGAGCGACCATGAACCCACGGCCGGGGAGACCGTCTCTCTGTCCCGTTGTAACCTAGGTCAGGGTGACCTCGAACTGGCGTGTTGGGCCCGTCAGTTTGTGAGACCGTGTTCCGGGCGCGCGGCGTCTCGTGATGGTCGCGCGGCGTCCGCAGGGTATGCGTGCGCTGCGGTGCGGTGGTATGTGTGTTGTGCTCGTGTGTATGTGTGTATGTGTGCGTGTGTGTCTGTGTCTGTGTGTGGGCCTGTAATCGGCCCGTCTCGCGCGCATGAACTTGATCGTTTTGTGTGCGATTTCCCGTCGCGCCGGGAAGGAACTACGGTTCTGTCGCGGGGGCATCCTGGCAGTTGCGGAGCCGCGAAGTCCAGGGCGCACTGAAATGCGAAGGGCTTGCCATCGTGGGGGTATTAGTGTGTAAAAATCCCAAATAACCCCGCCCCCTCCCTAAGGGGGACGGGTATCTTTGGAAGATTTCCCCCACGTGAAAAAAATGGTAGGATATCTTTGACTTTTGTTCTATAAGCGGGTATTTGGTGGATTTCTGCTCACTACTGTGATCTAGTATGGCCTGCTTTGCCCAGACGAGGCGAGAAATTGTGGCTGCCGCGCGATTGGTTCAGTTAGAATTCGTTTGGTGTTTTTAGGTTTCGCTACAGTATGCTATGTTAGGATAAATTTGGTTAGGATGACTGGCTCTTATGCTATACACTGCTATTCAGTCGATATCTGTGCTCTGCATTTCTGTACTAGCAGCTGCTTGACTCTGGGTGTCAAGCAATGGTAATCGTGGCACGTTATTTTGTGCTATGTTGCGTTTGGTTAGGTGACGTTTCTTTCGGTTAGGATAGGATAGCTCAGACTTTTGTTCTACATACCGATATTTTGTGGATTCGTACACTCTACATTGCTCTACTACACCCTGCTCTACTCGCTGGAAGCCAGTAATTTTCGTCTCGGTAAGATTGTTTGTGCTATGCTACGTTATGATAAGTTGTATTGGTCTGGGTTGAGTACGGATTGCTTTGACTTTCGTAGTGTGCATTGATATTCGGTTGGTTTCTGCGCTCTACTATGCTGAGCTCGACTCTGGGAAGGCCAGCAAGAGCATTCGCAGCTCCCTATGTTGTGCAATGTTACGCACCGGAATGTTACCTTTGGTTAGGTTTATAGAGGATAACTCTGACATTTGCGCTATACAATGCTATCCAGTGGATTACTGAGCTCAACTCTGCTCGAATATGTTCATCTTGGCTCCTCGAAAGCCATCAATAGTGGTCTCGACACGTTACGCTGGGATAGGCGACGTTGGACTGGGTTAGTTTCAGCCCGGTTAAGTATATTTATCTTTGACTCTTGTGCGTCACGAAGCAATGCGGCAGTTTTCTGCGCTCTACTGTGAGCTAGAATACTCTGCTAGGCTCTCAGGAGATTAGCAATAGTGGTCTCGGCACGTTTGGTTGAGTTAGGTTACGCTTGTCTGTTCTGTGTTTGGTTAGGTTAGGCTAGAGTAGCTCCGTGTTTTGTGATACTCACTGCTATTTGGTGAACCTCTGCGTTCTACACTGCTCTAATATGCACCGATTGATGCCGGGGGCCAACAATAGTGGCCTCGGCGCGTTAGTATTAGTTAGGTTACGTTCAGTTAGGTCACGTAGCCCAGCTGGGCTAAATAGGCCCAAGCAGAATATAGTAGAGCTCAGTAGAGCGTAGAAACCCACCTAAAACCTGTGTACACAACGAAAGTCAAATCTATCCACACATAACCCAAACTAACGTAGCACGACGAAATATAGCATAACTCAATCTATCGCGCAGTGACCACTTGCTTCCCCATAGCCGAGCAGAATACACAAGAGCACAGTAGAATGCAGTAATCCACCACTCTGCATCGTATAGCACAAAAGTGAAGGATATCCGAACACATCGAGTCCCAACCCAACGTAACCGAACGTAGCCCTACTCAACATAACGTGCCGAGAGTGCAATTTCTGGCCTCCCCAGACCCAAGCAGGGCATACTAGGGCTATTTCGAGCGCACAAATCCTCCGAATAGAGCTGTATAACACAGAAGTCAAAGCTACCCTCTCCTGACACAACCAAACGTAACATTACCATACGTAATATATCTCAACCTAACGTGCCGAGACCACAATCTCTGGCCTCCCAAGAGCCAAGCAGAATGTACTAGAGCACAGTGGAGCGCATAAATATACCGAGAATCAGCGTACAGTGCGAAAGTCAAATCAATCGTATCCTATCCTACCCAAACGTAGCCTAACACAATCAAACGAACCACGACCACCGTTTCTGGCATCGCCAGAGACAAGCAGAGGCTAGGAGAGAAATTTAGACCGCAGATACCGCTCGAGTGGCAGCGTGCAGCACAAAAGTCAAAGTAACCCTGACCAAACTTAACCTAACATAGCCAAGCCAAGCATAAAATGACTCATTCTAACGTGCCGTGGCCATAGTTGCTGCCCACCACAGAGCCAAGCAGAACATGTTAGAGGAGAGTAGAGCTCAGTAGTCGTCCGCTCTGCAGTGCACAGCACAAAAGTGTAGTATATCAGAACACAACGTGTCCCAACCCAACATAACCGTACGTAGCCTAACTCAACATAACGCGCCGAGACAGGAAATTCTGGCATCCCCAGTTCCAAACAGAGCATATTAGGGCAATTTAGAGCGCACAAATCCGCCGAATAGGGGTGTATAGCACAGAAGTCAAAGCCACTCGGTCCTGCCATAGCCAAACGCAACATTACCATACGTAGTCTATCTCAAACCAACGTGCCGATACCACAACTACTGGCCACCCCTGAGTCGAGCAGATTATAGTAGAGCAATGTAGAGCGTAGAAATCCGCAGTATAGCGGTGTATAGCACAAGGGGCAAAGCATCCTGACCTTAACTATCCAATCGTGGCGTAACCAAACGCAGGACAACAGGACCTGTCGCGCCACGACCACTATTGCTGGCATCCGCAGAGCCGAGCAGAGTATAGTAGAGCACAATAGAGCGCGGAAAGCCACCAAATAGCTATGTATAGCACCATAGTCATAGACACACTAACCTAACCGGGCCAAACCCAACCTCACCAAACGTAGAATAAATGAACGCAACGAGCCGAGACCTGTATTGCTGGCCTCCCCAAAGCCTAGCAGAAAATATTGTAGCACAGCAGAGAGCAGTAATCCTCCGAATAGATGTGTAAAACACAAGAATCAACGCCACCCTAACTAAAGGTAACCTAACTTAAGCGAACCAAACGTAACCTAACCCAACCTATAGTGCCAGGACCGTTATTGCTGGTCTCCCCAGAGTCGAAGGGAATATAGTAGAGCAATGATGAGCGCAGAAGTCCACCGAACAGCAGTGTATGGCGCAATAGTCAAGGCCATTATATGCAAAGCTAACCGAACCTTACCTAACCGAGCGTAACCTAACCCTACCGAACGTGCCACAAACACTGTTGCAGGCCTCCCACCACCAAGCCGAGCAAATTACAGCACAGACGAGAGCAGAAATCTTCCAAATATCAGTGTATATCACAAGAGTCGATGTTGTCCTAACCAAACCAAACCATACGTAGCGTAACTCGACGTAACGTAACCCAAGCTTACGTGCCACGACCGCAATTGCTGGCCTTGCGGAAGCTAAGCAGAGTATAGCAGAACAATGTAGAACGCAAAAATCAACCGAACTGCAGTGTATATCACAAAAGTCAAATCTATCCTAACCAAACCGAACCAAACATAACCTAACCGAACGTAATATAAATCAACCTAACCAGGCGAAAGCGCTATATCTGGCCTCCACTGAGACAAGCAGTGTGTCATAGCGCACAGAAAAGCGCAGAAGTCCATGGAATGGCAGAGTATGGCACAAAAGTCAAAGCCGTCCAAACCAAGCCTAACAAAACCCTACCTAACCAAACGTAACCTAACTCAACCTAACGTGCCGAGACCACTCTTACTGGCCTCCCTAGGGTTAGGCAGAGTATAGTAGAGCCATGCAGAGCGTAGAAATCCACCGAATAGTGGTCTATAGCAAAAACGGCAATTCTATCGCATAATAACGTATCCGAACGTAATATGAGAAAACGTAACCTATATTTACCTAGCGTGCCGAGACCACTGTTGCTGGCATACCCAGAGTCAAGCAGAATATGCTGGAGCACAGTAAAGCTCAGGAAGCCATCAACTTGCAGCGTACATCACAGAAGTCAAAGAAATCCTGACATAACCTGATCTAACCTAGCCAAGACGAACGTGAACTAAATTAACCAACGAGCCGAGCACACTATTGCTCGGCTAACCATTGCCAAGCAGAACATATTAGAGGAGTGTAGAGCACTGGAGTCCATAGAATGGCAGCGAACGACAGAAAAGTCTAACAGACCCTAACGTAACCCAGGCTATCCTAACCTCACCAAACGGAACCTAGCTCATCCTACCGTCCCGAGACCACTATTGCAGGCTACTGCGAAGCCGAGCGGAATAAACTAGGGCACAGTAGGGCGCAGAAATCCACCGCATTGCGGTTATTGTCAGAAAGGTCAAAGTTATCCGGTCCAAACCTTACCAAACATATCCTAACCGACCGTAACTTAACTCAACATAACGTGCCTAGACCACTATTGCTGACTTCACCAGAGACAAGCGGATAATAGTAGAGCAACGCAGACCGTATATATGGACCGAATAGCCGTGTATAGCACAAAAGTCAAAGCAACCCCAACCAAACGAAACCTAACTTAACCTACCCAAACGTAACATAACGCAACCTAACGTGCCGGGGCCACCATTACTGGCGTCCCTACGGACAAGCAGAGCACGATAGTGCCCAGTAGAGCGCAGAAGTCCATATAGTGGTAGTGTTGCGCACAAAAGTATTAGCTACACAAACCAGACCCAATCAAACCAACCCTAACCAAACGTATTCTAACCCAACCTATCGTGCGGTAACCGGCATTGCTAACCGCAGGAGAGCCAAGCAAAACATATTTGATTAGAGGAGAGAGCCGATATCCATAGGTCGCAGGTCATAGCAGAAATGTCAAGGCCATCCAAATCTGAGCCAAACAAAAATAACATAACCAGACGTGGCCTACTTCAAGATAATGAGCCGCGGCAGATGTCTCTGCCCCCTCTGAAGCAAAGCAGAGCATATAAGGTCACAGTGGAGCGCAGAAGTCCACCGAAAACAGTTTAAACCGAAAAAGTAGAAGTTATCATGGCCGAACCTAACCGAACATGGCATAACCGAATGTAATCCAGCTTAACCTAGCGTGCCTAGACCACTATTGATGACCTCCCCAGAGCCTATCAGAATATGCTGGAGCACTGTAGTGCGCAGAAATCCGCCGCATTGCAGCGCAAAGCACAGAAGTCAAAGATATCCTAACCTAACCGTACATAATATAATCTAACCAAACGCAACCCATTTAAGCATAGCTTGCCGCGAACGCGATTGCTGGCGTCCCCAGAGCCAAGCAGGACGTATTAGAGGGAGTAGAGCGCAGTAATTCTCAGAATCGCAGTGCATAGCAGAATATTCGAAGCTAACCTATCCTGACTTAGCCAAACGTAACATAACCGAACGTTGCTTAACTACATGTAACGCGCCAAGACCTCTATCGCTTGCCTCCCCAGATCCAAGCAGAACATACTAGAACACGGTACAGCGAAGGGGCCCACCGATCAGCATTGTATACCACGTAAGTCGAAGCTATCGAAACCAAACACAGACAAGCATAACCAAACCAAACGTAGCCCAAGCCAACGTAACGTGCCGCGACCACTATTACTAGCCTCGCCTGGGAAACGCAGAATGTAGCAGATCACATTGGAGCTCGGAAATCTGCCTAATAACAGTGTATGGTACGAAGGTCAAGGTTATCCTGACTGTACACATCGTAACCGGTCCTAAACAAATGAAACCTAACTCAACCTAACGAACCGAGACCACAATTGATGGCCTGCACAGAGCCAGGCAGTGAATATTACAGGTCACTAAAACCCAGAAAGCCACCGAATGTCAGTGTATAGCACAAAAGTCAGAGCAATTCTATGCGAACCTAGCCAATCGTAACGTAACCAAACGTACCCTAATCCAACCTAACGTATGGAGCACACAATTGTTGGCCTCCAAGGAGCAAGTAGGATATGATAGGGGACAGTGGAGCGCTGGTACCCGCCGCACTGTAGCGTACAGCACAGAGGGCAGAAATATCCAATTCTTACCTCAAATAACCTAAACCAACCGAACGTAGCCTATCTCAACGTATCGTGCGGAGGCACATGTTGCTGGTCGCTCCAGAGCCAACGTGAGCATATTAAAGCACTGTAGAACGCAGAAATCCACCGAGGAGCTGCGTGTGGCGGAAAAGTCAAAGATATCCTGCTATACCCTTAGAAAACGTAACTAAACCAAACGTAACCTAACTAAGCCTAACGTGACAGAACGGCTATTCCTTCCGTACCCAGGGTCAAGCAGGACATATGAGAGGAGAATAGAGCGCAGAAATCCATACCATAGCAGAGGACAGCACAAAAGACAAAGCTACTCTATCCTTCCCTATCCAATCGTAGCAAAACCGAGCGTAGCCAAATTCGACCTATCGTGTCGGGAAAACTATCGTTGGCCTCCCCAGACACAAGCAGTATATAATAGAGAAGAGTAGGGCGCAGGAACCCGACGCATTGCTGTGTACAGCAAAAAGGTCAATGGTACCCAATCCTCACCTGAAGTAACATGAACTAACCAAACGTATCCTAATTCAATCTAACGTGCCGAAACCACTATTGCTGACCTCCGCAGGGTCGAGAAAAACATATTAGATTAGAGCAGAGCGGAGAAATCCACAGAATCTCAGTGTATAGCAGAAAAGTGAAATATATCCGAACCTACCCCAAACTAACATAACCTAACCAAACGCTGCCTAACACAATATAACGTGCCGCGACCACAACTGCTGGCCTCCACAGGGCAAAGCGGAATATAGTCGAGCACGGCAGAGCGCAGAATTCCACCGAATAGCAGTGTATAGCACGAAAGTCAAATCTTCCCTTGCCAAACTTAACGTAACGTAACCTAAGCAAACGTAACCGAACACAACCTAGCGTGCCGAGACCAATATTGGTGGCCTCTTCCGAGCCAAGGAGAAGATATTAGGTTACAGTAGAACGAAGGAATCCACCAAACAGCAATGTGAAGCACAAAAGCCAAAGCTATCCTATCCTATCCTATCCTGACCACACGTAATGTAACCAAGTGTAGCCTAACGTGACGACAGGTCTATAGCTGCACTCGCCGGAGCCAAGCAGGGCATATTGGAGGGGAGCAGAGCGCAGAAATCCTTAGACTAGCAGTTTACAGCACAAAAGTCAACGCTACCCTATCCGAACCTAAACAAACGTGCGATAAACAGCCTAACGCGGCGAGACGTCTATTGCTGCCCTCCCCAGAGCAAAGCAGAACACGTTAGAAGAGAGCAGAGCGCAGAAATCCATGGAATCTCAGTGTATAGCGGAAAAGTGATAGAAATCCGAAACTATCCCAGACTAACGCAACCTAAACGAACGTAACCTAACACAATATAATTTGCCGCAACCACTATTGCTGGCTTCCACAGGGTAACGCAGAATATACTGGAGCGCAGCAGAGCGCAGAATTCAGCCGAATAACAGCTTATAGCACGAAAGCAAAATCTAGCCTTTCCGAATTTAACATAACCTAACGTAACCAACCGTAACCGAACACAACCTAGCGTGTCGAGGCCAACATTGCTGGCCTCCCCAAAGCCAAGGAGAAGTACTAGAGCACAGCAGAACGCAGAAATCCACCGAATAGCAGTTTACGGCACAGAAGTAGAAGCTGCTCTCTCCCGTCCTAACAAAACGAAACGTAACCGAATGTTACATAACTCAAACTAACGTGACGAAACCATCCTTGCTGCCCTCTACAGGGCCAGGCAGAACATATTAGAGTAGAGTAGAGCACAGATATACATATACCAGCAGTGTATAACACATAAGTCAAACCTACTCTAACCTAACCTAACTGAACCTAGCATAACCGAACGTAGTTAAAGCTAACGTACCAAGGACACTGCCGCTGGCCTCCATAATGCTAAGCAGAATATAGAAGCGCACAGCAGTGCGCAGAAATCCGCCGAACAACTGTGTATAGCACGGTGGTCAAAGTTATCCATACCGCACCCATCGTAACCTAACATAGCCAAGCGTAACCGATCTCTACCTAGTGTACCAGGACCAATATTGCTGGCTACACAAGAGCCAAGGATAATATATTAGACCACAGTAGAACGCAGAAATCGATCCAATAGCAGTGTATAGCACTAAAGTCAAAGCTATACTATATCATCCTAACCTAACGAAACGTAACCACATGTTGCATAACTCAACCTAACGTGACAGGACATCTATTGCTGCCCTCCGCAGGGCCAAGTAGTACATATTAGTGGAGCATAGAGCGCAGAAATCCATAGGTTAGCAGTGTACAGCACAAGGGTCCGAGCTAGCCTAACCTAACCAAACAAAGCTTAACATAACCGAACGTAACAGAACTAAAGCTAACGTAACGAGGGCATTACTGCTGGCCTCCCCATTGCCAAGCGCAACGTAAGAGAGCACAGAAGATAGCAGGAATTCCCCGAATAGCGGTGTATAGCACAAAAGTCAAAGCAATCCGCTCCTAACTTAACCAAACTTAACGTAACCAAATGTAACATAACTCAGACCATCGTGCCGGACACCACCGTTGCGGGCATCCCCAGAGCCAAGAAGGAAATATTAGAGCACAGTAGTTCGCCGAAATCCACCGAATATCAGAGTATAACACAACGCTCTGGGCTATTCCATCATAACCTGACCAAACGTATCGAAGCCAAGCGTCACATAGCTCAGCCTAACGTGCTGAGGCTAATATTGCTAGCCTCCCCAGAGCCAAGCAGAACATATTGGTGTATAGTAGAACGCAGAAATCCATCGGATAGCAGAGTATAGCACAAAGGTCAAAGCTTTCCTATCATAACCTAGCCAATGGTTAAATAACAAAGCCTGACGTAACACACCCTAACGTGCCGAGACCACTATTGCTGGCCTCCGCAGCGCCCAGCAGAGCACAGTATATGAGAGTAGAGCGCATGAATCCGCCGAAGAGCAATGTACACCACAAACATCAAAGCCATTCTACCCGAACATAAGCAGACGCAGCGTAACACAAAATTACGTGCCACGAACGCTGTTAGCGGTCTCACGAAAGCTAAGCAGAGTACACCAGAGCAATGTAGAACGCTCACGTATTCCGAAATGCAGTGTATATCACAAAAGTCAAATCTTTCATAGCCAAACCTAACCAAACATTCCCTAAGCGGCCGTAGCATACTCCAACCTAAAACCCCGCGAGCACTATTCCTGGCGACCACGGCGTTAAACAGTGTGTGATAGCGCACAGTAGAGCGCAGACGTCCATAGAATAGCAGTTTGCAGCAAAAGAGTCAAAGCCATCGTAGCCCAACACAACCAAACCTAACCTAGCCAAACGTAATTAACATAACCTAACGTACCGCGACCACAATTTCTGGAATTCCCAGGGCAAAGCATGGAACATTAGATCACAGTAGAGCGCAGAAATCCACCGAACAGCAGTGTATAGCGCAAAAATCGAAGTTAACTAATCATAACCTAACCAAACGTAACCTGACCAAACGCAACATAACTCAATCTGATGTGCAGAGACCACTATTGCTGGCCTCCGCAGAGACAAGCAGAACATACTGGAGATCAGCAGAGAATGCCAATCGCGTTGCAGTGTTATGCTCGAAATTCGAAGATAATATAACCCATCCATACCAATCCTTATAAAACCAAACGCAGCATAACTAAACGTAACGTGCCGAAACCACTTTTGGCGGCCTTCCCAGACCCAAGCTGATCTCATTAGGGCACAGTAGACTGCAGAAATCCGCCGAACAGCAGTGTGAAGCATAAAAGTCAAAGCTATCCTCTCCTAACCTAGCCAAACGAAATTTATCCAAACGTAACTTTACTGAACCTTAAGTGTCGCGTCCGCTATTTCTGGCCTCCCCAGAGCCAAGCAGAACATATTAAAGCTGAGTAGAACGCTGGAAACCACGGAATAGCAGTGTAGAGCACAAACGTCAAAGCTATCCTTTCCTAACCTCACCAAATGTAACATAAACAAACGTAACGTGATACAACCTGGGGAGCCACGTCTAGTATTGCTCGCCTCACGAGAGCCAAGAAGGAAATGTAAGTGCACAGTAGACGGCTGAAATCCTCCGAATTTCTGTGCATAGAACAAAAGTATTAGCTTTCCTTGCCAGACACAGCTTAACCGGACCTAGCCGATCGTAGCATACCTCAAAGTAATGTGCCGAGATAATTATTTCTGGCCTTCCCACAGCCAAGCAGAACATATTAGTGGACAGTAGAATGCAGAAATCCATGTAATCACAGTTTGTATCGGAAAGGTCTAAGCTACCCATGCCTAATCTAAACAAACAGGGAATAACCAAACATATCCAAACACAAAACAACGTGCCGCCTCCACTATTGCTGGGATCCCCACGACCAAACATAATGTAGTATAGCACAGTAGAGAGTAGAAATAGGCCGAATAACAGTGTGTACCACGAAAGTCATATCTATCCATACTTAACCCAAACAAGCGTAACGTGGCCAAGCGTAGCCTAACTAAACGTAACGGAAAGAGACCACCATTACTGGCCTTCCCATGGTTGAGCAGTGGATAGTAGAGCAACGTAGAGCGCGGAGATCCGCCGAATAGCAGTGTAAAGGACAAAAGCCAGAGTTATTCTATCCTAACCAAACCTAATGTAACATAACCAAACGTGCTTACACCATTACAGCTGACCACCCCAGAACAAGGCAGAGCATATTAGATCACAGTAGAGAGCACGAATCAACCGAACAGCAGTGTACATCCCGAAAGTTAAAGCCATTCCTTTCTATCCCGACAAATCGTTACATGGCCAAACATAACGCAACACAAAGCTATGTGCTGCGACCACCATTGCTGTCCTCTCCAGCGCCCAGCAGAGCATATTGGAGCACAGTAGACTGCAGAAATCCACCCAGTAGCAGTGCATAGCACAAAAGCCAAAGCAATCCTATCCCATCCTAACCAAACGTATCCAAATCATACGTAATATATCTATACCTAACGTGACGCGACCACTATTGATGGCCTACACAGTGCCAAGCAGGGCACATTAGACGGCAGTAGAGCGCAGAAACCCATAGAACCGCAGTGTATAGTAGAAAAGTCAAAGCTATCAAGAACTAACACAAAGAAACATAACATAATCAAACGAAGCGTCATTCAACGCAACGTGCAGCTACCAATATTGCTGGACTCACCAGGGTCAAGCAGAACGTACTAGAGAACAGTAGCGTGCAGAAATCCTCCGAATACCGGTGTATAGCACAAAAGTTAAAGGTATCCCCTCCAAACTTAACCAAACGTATCACAGCCAAACGTAACCTAGCTCAACCTAACGTGCCGAGAACAATATTGCTGGCCTCCCCAGAATCAAACAGATTATACTAGAATACAGTGCTGCGCAGATATCCACCGCATCGCAGTGTAATGCACAGATGCCTAAGATACTATAACCTAACCAGACCTAACTTAACCTAACCAAACGTGGCTTAGTCCAAAATAACGTGCGATACCGGTATTGCTCGCCTTCGTAGGACCAAGCAGAACACATTAGAGCACATTAATGTGCAGAAATCCACCGAATAGCAATGTATAGCGCAAAATTCATTGCTATCCTTTCCTAACCAAGCCAATCGTGACGTAACCAAACGAAACACAACTCAACGTAACGTGCCGCGGACTATAATGCTGGGCTCCCCAGGGCAAAGCAGAACATACTAGAGCAGAGTAGAGCGCAGAAACCCGCCGAATAACAGTGCATACCACGAAGGTCGAAGGTATCCAAACATAACCTAACCAATCGTCGCGTAATTCAAACTATCGTGCCGAAACAACCATTACTGGCCTCGCCAGGGTCGTGCAGAGCATAGTAGAGCAAGGAAGAGTGTAGAAATCTGCCGTACAGCAGCCTATAGCACAAAAGTCAAATCTATCACCTCCTAACATGTCCAAACTTGATATGAACGAACGAAACGTCACGTAACATATCGTGCCGAGACTGCAGTTGCTGTCCTCTCCAGAGGCAAGCAGAATATACTGCAGAACAGTATAGCGCAGAAGGCCACCGAACACCAGTGCATAGCGCAAAAGTAAAAGAAGACCAGGCCTAACCGGTACTAGCCTAATATAACCACACGAAGACTAACTAAACCTAACGAGCCGAGTCCTCTATTGCGTGCCTCCCCATTGCCAAGTAGAACGTGCTAGAGTTGTGTAGAGCGCAGGAGAGCATGGGATAGCAATGTACAGCAGAAAGGTCAAAGCTACAATGTCCTAACCTAACCAAGCTTAACGAAACCAAACGTAACATGGCTCACCCCAACGTGCCGAGACCAGTATTGATGCCCTCCCCAGAGCAAAGCAGAGTATACTAAAGCAGAGAAGATCGCTGTAATAAACCGCATTGCAGTATACATCACAAAAGTGGAAGATAGCCTAACCTAACCTGTCTTAACCTAACCTAACCGTACGTAGCCCATATCAACGCAAGGTGCCGAGCCTACAATTGCTGGGCTGCATAGAGCCGAGTCGAGCATATTAGAGCAGAGTAGAGCGAAGAAGTCCACCGAATAGTTGTGCACAGCGCAAAAGTCAAAGCTATTCTACCCAAACCTAATCAGTCGTAGCATAGCCAAACGTATCCTAACTAAGGCTATCGTGCCGCGGCCACAACTGCTGGCCTCCCTATCCTATGTTAGGATAGGATAGCTTTGACTACTTTGGCACACACTGCTATTGGAAGCATTGCTGCACTCTACTGTGCGCTAGGGTGGTCTGCTTGGATCTGGGTAAGGCAGAAATAGTGGCCGCGGCACCATATGATGAGATAGGCTACGTTCGGTTAGGTTATGTTGGTTTGGGTTAGGCTTGGATGGCCCTGACTTTGCTGCTAAACACTGCGATTATGGATTTCTGTGTTCTACTCTCATCTAACATGTTCGCCTTGGTTCTGTGGGGTCCAGCACTAGTGTTATCGGCACGTCAGGTTGCGTTAGGCCACGTTTGGTTAGGTTACGTTAGTTTGGGTTAGGTTAGGATATCTTCCACTTTCCTGCTATACACTGCTATTCTATGGATTTCTGCGATATTCTCTCCTGTACTACGTCCTCTTCGGCTCCGGGGGCCCAGCATTAGTGATCGCGGCAAGCTAGGAAGGGTTAGGCTAGGTTTGGCTGCGTTATTGTTGGTTACGTTAGGACAGGATAGGTTTGACTTTTGTGTAATACACAGCAATGCAGCGGACTTCTGCGCTCTTCTGTGCTCTAGCATACTCTGCTTAGCTCTTGGGAGGTGAGCAATAGTGGTCTGGGTACGTTAGGTTTAGTAGGCATACGATTGGCTTTGTTACGTTTGGTTAGGTTAGGCAGAACAGCATTGACTTATGTCCTATATACTGTTATTCGCTGGATTCCTGCTCTCTCCTGTGATCTAGTATGTTCAGCTTGGCGCAGGGAAGGTCAGCAGTAGTGGTCTCGGCAAGTAAGGTTGAGTTATACTACGTTCGGTGATGTTACGTTTGGTTAGGTTCGGGCAGCGTTGCTTTGACTTTTGCGCTATATATCGCTATTCGGCGGATTTCTGCGTTTAACAATGCTCGAATATGCTCTGCATGCCTCTGGGGAGGCCAGCAACGGTAGTCTCGAGACGTAATGTTGAATTAGGCTGCGTGTGGTTATGTTACGTTTTGTTAGGTTAGGAGAGGACAGCTCTGACTTTTGTGCTACACACTGCTATACGGTGGGTTTATGCGCTCTGCTGTATTCTAGTACGTCCTGTCTGGCTCTGGGGAGGTCAGCAATAGTGGCCTCAACACGTCAAGTTGAGCTACGTTACGTAGGGTTATGCTACGTTTGGTTGGGTGAGGATATGATAGCGGTGTCTTTTGCGCCATACACCGCTATTCGGTGCATATCTGCGCTCTATGTTGGTCTAATATGCTCTGCCTGGCTGCGGGGAGGCTAGCAATAGTAGTCTGGGCAGGATAGGTTATGCCATGCTACGTCTTTTTATATTACCTTCGGACATGTTAGGAGAGGATGGATTTTACTTTTGTCCTATACAGCTCTATACGGTGGATTTCTACGCTACACATTGACCTACTATACACTGCACGACCCAGGGGAGGCCAGCAACGGTAGACTCGGGACGTTATGTTTAGCTTGGCTACGTGCGGTTATGTTACGTTTCGTTAGGATAGAATAGGATAGCTTTGACTTTTGAGCTATACACTGCTCTTCGGTGGGTTTCTGTTCTCTGCTGTGCTCTTATATGCCCAGCGTTGCTCTAGGGAGGCCAGCAATAGTGGTCTCGTCTTGTTACGTTAAGTTATATTGCGTTTGGATGTACAACGCATTCACGTGCTAGGATAGGCTAGCTATGACTATTGTGCTATACACTGCCCTTAGGTGGATTTCCGGGCTCTACATTCCTCTACAGTACTCTGCTCGTCTACAGAGAGGGCAAAAGTAGAGGCCGCGGCACGTTGTATTCGGTTATGCCACGTCGGGTTATGTTAGGTTAGGAGAGGTTAGGTTAGGATATCTTAGACCTTTGTGATATACACAGCAATGCCTTGAATTACTGCGCTCTCTCTGTTCTGGTATATTCTACATTGCTCTGGGGAGGTAAGCAATGGCGGTCGCGGCACGTTAGGTTTAGCTTGATCACGTTTGCCTAAGCTAGGTTAGTACGGGTTTGGTTAGGATAGCTTTGACTTTTCTGCTCTACACTCCGGTTCTATGGATTCCTGCGTTCTATTACACACTAACATCTTTTGCGTGGCACGATAGGTTGTGTTAGGTTACGTTCGGCTATATTCCGTTTGGGTAATTTAGTAAGTGATAGCTCCGGCTTTTGTGGTGCACACTAATGTTCGGTGGATTTCAGCGCTCTATGGAGCTCTAGCCTGTTCAGTCTGGCACGGGGAGGACGTGCAATAGTGGCCTCGGCGCGCTATGCTGTGTCAGGTCACGTTCGGCTGGATTGTGTAGACCTTGGTTATGCTACGTTCGGTTTGGTTAGGATAGGATAGCTTAGACTTTTGTGCTAGACTCTGCTCTTCGGTCGATTTCTGCGCTCTACATTTCTCTAATAAGATCCGCTTGGCTCTGGGTATGCCAGCAATACTGATCCCGGCACCGTACGTTGAGATTGGTTATGTTCGGTTAGGTTAGATTAGGGCAGGTTTGGACATGGCATCTTCCATTCCTGTGCAACACACTGCAATGCGGTAGGTTACTGCGCTCTACTGTGCTCTAGCATATTCTGCTTCGCTCTGCGGAGGCCGGCAATAGTGGTCTCGGCACGTTAGGTTGAGTTAGATTACGCTCGGTTAGGATATGTTAGCCTAGGTTAGGCTTGGATATCTTTGTCTTTCCTGTTATACACTGTTACTCGGTTGAGGCATGTGCTCTACTGTTCTCTAATATGCTCTGCTCGAATCTGGGGAGGCCAGCAATAGTGATCGTGGCACGTTACTTTGGGATATGTTACGTTTGGTTATGTTACAGTTTGTTTGGTTAGGAAAAGGTGGCTTCAGCTTTTGTGCTTGTACGCTGCAGTTCGGTGCATCCGTGTGCTCCACTGTGACCTATCGTGTTCTGCTTTGCCCTGGGGATGTCAGGAATAATGGTGTAGGCACGTTAGGTTGTGTTAGGTTTGGTTAGGTTAGGATGGCACTACTTCGACTTTTGTGCTCTACACTGCTATTCGCTTGACTTCTGCTTTCTCCGTGGGTCTACCATTCGCTGCTCGACTCTGGGGAGACCAGCAATAGCGGTCGTGTCACGATAGGTTTAGTTAGGCTACGTTTATCTAGGTTAGGTTACGTTACGTTTGGTTTGTATGGCTTCGACTTTTATGCTATACTATGCATTTCGGTGGATATCTGCGCTCTAGTGTTGCCTATTACGCTCGACTTGACGCTGGGTAGGCCTGCAATGGTTTTCGCGGCTCGTTATGTTGTGCTAGGTTATGTTTGGCTCAGCCCTTTTGGCTAGGCTTAGGCTTTGGTGGCTTAGACTCTTCTGATATACACCGCGATTCTGTGGAATACTGCGTTCTACTGTCCGCTAATATATTCTGCTTGGTTCTGGCGATGCCAGCAACCAAGGTCGCCGCACGTTAGGTTGTGTTAGATTACGTTTGGCTATATTACACTTGGCTATATTTTGATGCTATAGCTTTGACTCTTGTGCTGAACACTGCTATTCGGTGCATTTCAGCGCCCTACAGTGCTCTGTTATGTTCAGCTTGGTAGAGGGAATGCCGGCAAATGTGGCCACGGCACGTTACGATGGGTTAGCTTACGTTCGGGTTGGTTAGGTCAGGCTACGTTTGGTTAGGATATCTTTTACTTTTGTGCCATGCACCGCAATTCGGTGGATTTCTGCGCTCTGCTGTGCTCTAGGATTTTCTGCTAGTCTCTCGGGAGGGCAGCAATACTGGTATCGGCACATTAGGGTGAGTTAGATCACGTTGGCTTATGTTCCATTTGATTGTGTTAGGATAGGAATGCTGATGCTTTTGTGCTGTACACTGCTGTTCAGTGGATTTCGGCCCTCTACTGTGCTCTTCTATAATTTTTTCGAGCTTGTGTGGGGGGGGGGGGCAGCAAGAGCGGTTTCGTCACGTTTGGTTGAGATAAATTACATAACCTTATGTAACGTTTGGTTAGGTTATGATAGGATAGATTTGACCTTTATGATGTGCACCGCCATTCGGAGCGTTTCTGCGCTCCACATTGTCATAATATTCCCTGCTTGGCTTTGGGTAGGCCAGCAATCCTTTTCTCGGCACCTCACGATGGGTTAGGCTACGTTCGGTTAGGTTAGGTAAGGACATGTTGGATTACGGTATCCTACACCATTGCGCTGTACACTGCAATGCGGTGGATTACTGTGCTCTACTGTCCTCTAGCATATTCTGCTTGGCTCTTTGCAGGCTACCTATGGTGGTCCCAGCACGGTACATTCAGTTAAGTTACGTTCGTTTTTGTTAAGTATGGTTATGTTTGGACAGGGTAGCTTCGAATTTTGTGCTATACCACTTTTCGGTGTAGTACTGCGCTCTGCTGCACCCTAAAGTTTTCTGCTTGGCTCTGCAGTGTCCCGCAATAGTGGTCTCCGCACTTTAGGTTGAGTTTTGTTGCGTTTGAATGGCAAGGTTCTGCTAGGTTCGGTTGGGATACCACCTTATTCGTACTGTGCTCTGTTAATCGTTGGATTTCTGCTCTCTTCTGTGCTCTGCTTTATTCTGCCTGGCCCTCGTGAGGTCAGCAATGGTTTTCCTGCACGTTATGGTGTGTTAGACTACGTACGGTTAGGTTACGTTAGTTTGTGTTAGGTACGGGTAGTATTGACTTTTATGCTATACACTTGGATGCTATGGATTTCTGCGCTCTCCTCACCGCTAGTATGTTCTTTTCGGCTCTGGGGAGGCCAGCATTTGTGGTCTCGGCAAGTTATATTCACTACGGTTACATTTGGATGGGATAGGTTATGATAAGTTCGCTGAGTTTAGCTTAGAGTTTCGTGTCGTATCCAGTTATTCGGTGGATTTCTGCACTCTACTGCGCTCTGGTATATTCTGTTTGGCCCTGGGAGGCAAGCAATAGTGGTCGCGATACGTTACGTTGAGATTCGCTTCGTTTGGTTGGGTTACGTTAGTATGGTTTAAGTTTGCATAGCTTCAACTTTTCTGCTATACACTGCGATTCTATGGATTTCTGCGATCTACGCTCCCCTAGTAAGTACTGCCCGGCTCTGTGGTGGCCAGCAATGGCGGTCTCGACAAGTTACGTTGTGTCAGGTTACGTTAGGCTTGGTTAGGTTTGGTTAGGGTCGGCTAGGATAGCTTTGACTTACTAACCGTACGTGGCTATTCGGTGGATTTCTGTGCTCTACTGTCCTCTACTACATTCTGCTTGGCCCTGGCGGCAAGTTGTGCTCAGTTAGGCTATGTTTGGTTAGGTTACGTTAGTTCGCGTTAGGCTTGGATGTCTTTGACCCTTCTGCCTTACACTGTGATCCTATTGTTTTCTGAGCACTACTCTCCTCTAGTATGATGCACTTGGCTCTGGTGAGGGCAGCAATACGGGTCTCGTCCCTCATGTTTGAGTTATGCTACGTTTGGTAATTTTACGATTGGTTAAGTTAGGATGTTGTGGCTTTGACTCTTGCGCTAAGCACTGCTGTTCGCTGTATTTCTGCGCCCCGCGTTGGTCTAATATGCTCTGCTTGTCTCTGTGGAGGACAGCAGTAGTGATCTCGGCACACTGGCTTGAGATTTATTACGTTCGGTTATGTAAAGGTTGGTCATGTTAGGATAGGTTAGTTTTGACTTTTGGGCTATACACTGCAATTGGGCAGATTTCTATGATCTACTGTGCGCTAATATTTTCTGCTTGGCTCTAGGGACGCCCGCAATAGTGGCCTCGGCACGTTATGTTGAGTTTGGTCACATTCGGCTAGGCCAGCTTCTGATAGGTTCCGTTAGGATATCTCCGACCATCGTACTGTACACCGTTGTTCGTTGGATTCCTGCGATCTACTGAGCTCTACTATATTCTGCCTGGCCATTGCTAGGCCGGGAGTAGCGGTCGAGGCATCTTATGTTGAGTAGGCTACGTTTGACTTGGTTACATTTGTTTGGGCTAAGTTCGTACAGCTTTGACTGTTCTGCTATACGCTGGGATTATATGAATTTCTGTCGTCCACTCTGTACTAATTTGGTCCGCTCGGCTCTGTGGAGGCTGGCAATAGTGGTCACGGATAGTTTAATTGGGTTTGATTATGTTTGGTTATCTTACGATTGGTTAGGTTTGGAAAGGATTGCTACGGCACTTGTGGTACACACTGCTATACGGGGAATTTCAGCAGACTGCTGTGCTCTAATATTTTCTGCCCGGCTCTGTGGAGGCCAGCAATAGAGGTCTCGGTACTTTAGGTTGTGCTACGTTACGCATGGGTAGGGTAGGTTTGGCTAAGATCGGTCAGGGTAGCTACGAATTTTGTGCTATACGCTGTTCTTCGGTGGATTTCTGCGTTCTACTTTGCCCTACTATACTCTGCTTGGACCTGGCTAAGCCAGCAGCAGTGGTCTTGAATGTTGGAATGAGCTATGTTACGTAAAGCAACAGCGACCGCTATTGCTGGCGTCCCCAGAGACAAGCGGCGAACAATGGGGCACGGTGGGCGACAGGTGCCCATTGAATATCAGTGCTGGGCACAAATGTCAAAGCTGCCCTAACCAAACCCCACCTAACCTAACATAACCATACGTAATCTAACTAAGCCTAACGTGCCGCGACCACTATTGCTGGCTTCCGCAGAGTGAAGCAGAGTATAGTAGAGCAGTGTAGGGCGCGGAAATGCACCGAATATCAGTCTGTGCCGGGAAAGTCAAAGTCAACCGTACCTAACCCAAACACACGTAACCTAACCAAACGTAACATAAATCACACTAACGTGCCGAGGCCACTATTGCTGACCTCCCCAAAACCAAGGAGAGCATATTAGAGCACAGTCAAGCGCAAGAATCCAACGAATAGCAGTTTATATCGCAAAAGTCAAAGCCAACATTACCAAACGTAGACCGATGTAGCATAATCAAACGTAACCTAACACAACCTATCGTGCCACGACCACTAATGCTGGCCGCCTCAGAGTGGATCAGATTTTCGTAGAGCAATGTAGAGCGCAGGAATACACCGAATAGCAGTCTATGTCACAAAAGTCAAAGTTACCCAATCGTAACCAAGCCAAATGTGACTTACACAAACGCAACCAGGTACAACTTAGCGCGCCTATACCACTATTGCTGGCCTCCACGGTGCCAAGACGAACATGCCGGAACACAGTAGAGCGTTGATGTCCGCAGCATTATAGTGTACACAACAGATGTCAAAGATGTAACCTAACCGAAGCTTCCGAATATCAGTGTATGGCACAAAATTCAAAGATATCCTAGCCAAGCCTAAACAGACCATACCTAACCAAACGCAACGTAACTAAGCTTAGCTTGCCGAGATCACTACTCCTGGCATCCACAGAGACAAGCAGAGTGCGGCAGCACACAGAAGAGCGTAGAAGTCCATAGAATAGCTGTATGCAGCACAAAAGTCAAAGCCGTCCTAACGAAACGTAACCAACCTAGACTAACCAAACGTAACCTAACTCAACCTATCGAGCAGAGACCACAGTTGCTGGCATCCGCAGGGTCAATCAGACATATTGGAGGAGAGTAGAGCGCAGAAATCCCTAGAATCGCAGTGTGCCGCAGTAAAGTCGAAGCTATCCAATCCTAACCAGGGCAATCGTAACGTAACCAAACGTAGCATGTCTCGTCCTATCGTGCCGAGGCCACAATTTCTGGCCACCACAGAGCCATGGAGAGCATATAAATGCACAGTAGAGCGCAGAAGTCAGCCGAAAAGCAGTGCGAGGCGCGAAAGTCAGAAATATCCGTACCTAACCTAAACTACCATAACCTGACCGAACGTAACCTGACTATACATTCCTTTCGGCGGCCGCCATTGCTGGCCGCCCCAGAGTCGAGCAGCGTATAGTAGAGCAATCTGCAGCGCAGAAGTCCACCGAATAGCAGTAAACAGCACAAAAGTAAAATCTATTCTATCCTGAGCAATCCAAACGTAATATAGTCAAACCTATTCCAACTTATCCTATCGTGTCACGACCACTATTGCTGTCCGCCCCGGAGTCGAACAGAGCATAGTAGATCACAGTAGAGCGCAGAAGTCCCAGAATAGCTGCCTATGCCAAGAAAGTCAAACCAATCCACACCTAACCCAAACAAACTTTACCCTACCATGCGTAACCAAACTCGACCTAACGTGCCGAGACAACCATTGCTGGCCACCATAGAGCGAAGCAGATCATTTTATAGCACAGTATAGCGTAGAAGTCCGTCGAATAGCAGTATATATCACTAAAGTGGATGTTATCCCATCCTAACCTAGCAGAACGTAACATAACCGAACGTGAGCTAGTCGAACCCAACGTACCGCGACCACTATTGCTGGCCACCCCAGAGTCGGGTAGAGTATAGTACAGGAAAGTAGGGCGTAGAAATTCACAGAATAAGAGTGTACACCACGGAAGTCAAAGCTATCCAAGCCAAATGCAAGCTAACAATATATCCAAACCTAGCCTAACCCAAGCTAAAGTGCCGAGACCTCTATTAATGGCCATCACATGGTCGAGCAGACTATAGTAGAGCAAAGCTGGGCCCAGGAGATTTTAGAATAGCAGCGTTGAGCACAAAGGTCAAAGCTATCCTCTCCTAACCTGACCAAACGTAACATAAAGAAACGTAACGTATAACAGCCTAACGTGACGTTACCACAATTGCCTGCCTCCACAGAGCCAACCAAGTCACACAAGAGCACTGCAGGGCGCCGAAATCCATCGAACAACAGTGTATAGCACAAAAGCCAAAGCTATGCTGTACTAACATAACCAAACGTAACGCAACCAAACGTAACCTAATTCGTCCTAAAGTGCCGAAACCTCTATTGCTACCCTCCTCAGAGCAATGCAGAGCATATTAGAAGAGAGTAGAGCGCAGAAGTACATAGAATCGCAATGCATAGCGGAAGAGTCGAAGCTACCCTATCCTAACATAGCCAAACGTAACATAACCGAACGTAGCATAGCTGAACCAAACGCGCCGAGACAACACTTGCTTGCCTCCCCAGTGCCAAGCAGAATTTACTAGAGCACAGAAGAGCGCTGTAATCCACCGCATTGAAGTGTGTAGCACAAAGGTCAAAGATATCCTAACCTAGCCTCTCCTAGCCTAACCTAACGAAACTTATAGTAAATAAATGTAACGAGCCGAGACCTCTGCTGCTGGCCACCACAGAGCCAACTAGAACAAATCAGAGCACAGTGGAGCACAGAAAACCACCGAATAGCAGTGTATGACACAAAAGTCAGAACCATACAGACCAAACGAAACCTAACCTATCTTAACCAAACGTAACATAACACAACCTGCCGTGACGCGGACGCTAATGCTGGGGTCCAGAAAGTCGAGCCGAGAAAACTAGTCCAATGAAGATCCCAGAAATCAACCGAAAACCTGCGTATCGTGCAAAAGGCATAGCTGTCCAATCCTAATCTAGAAAACCTAACATAGGCAGACGTAACGCGGCACAACATATTGTGCCACGAAAGCTGCTGCTGTCCCCGCAATAACTTAGCAGAGTATAGCAGAGCAACGTAGAGCGATGAAATTGTCCGAATAGCAACGTATAGCAAAAAGTAAGCGGTATTCTAACCTAACGTATCCCAACCATGCCAAGACAATCATATCGTAAATCGACCTAGCGTGCCGAGATCACTATTGCTGGGAATCCCATGAGCCAGGCAGAATGTATTAGGGTACAGTTGAGCGCAGATATCCACCGTATAACAACGTATAGCACAACAGTCAAAGCTACTCTCTTCCAGCCCAGCCCAACGTAACATAGTCAAACACAACCTGACTCAGCCTAACGTGCCGCGAACAGTACTGCTGGCATCCCCATAGCAAAGCAGAACACACCAGGGCACAGCAGGGCGCAGGAGTCCACCGGATAGCAGTGTATAGCACTAAAGGCAAAGCCATCCTAGCCAAACATATCCAAACCTAACTTCACCAAACGCAACATAACTAAACCAAACCTACCACGACCACAGCTGCTGGCCTCCCCATAGACAAGGGGATGATAGTACAGCAATGCAGAGGGCATATATTGACCGAATAGCTGTGTATAGCACAAAGGTCAATGCCGGCATAACCAAACTTAGCCCAGCCTGAAGTAACAAAGCGAATACTAACACAACCACACCTGCCACGACCGCTGTTGCTGGCCTCCACACGGAGAAGCAGATGCTAGCAGAGCAATGCAGTGCACAGGTATCGCCCGAATGGCAGTGTATAGCACAAAAGTCAAAGTTATCATATCAAAACCTATCCTAACCTAGCCAAGCCAAGCGTAACATAGCTTCACCTAGCGTGCCGAGACCACCATTTCCCCCCCCCCCCCCCAGTGCAAAGCAGAGCACATCAGTGCACAGTTCAAGGTAGAAATCCACCGAATTGCAGTGTTTAGCTCAAAAGGCAACGGTATCCTGTCCTTACCTGGCAAAGCATAGCATAAACGGACGCAACGTGACACAAACTGACGTGCCACGATGGACGCTGCTGGCCAACCGCGAGCAGAGCAGAGTGTAGCAGAACAATCTAGAGCGAAGGAGTCCTCCGAACAGCAGTGTGTGTCACAAAAGTCAAGCGATTATCCCCACACCAAACCAATCGTAACATGCCCAAACCTAACCAAACTCAACCTATCGTGCAGCGACCACAACTGGTGGCTACCCCAGAGTCGAGCAGAGTATACTAGTGCACAGCAGGGCGCAGAAGTTCTTCGAATACCAGTGTGAGGCACAAAAGCGTGAGATAGCCGCCCCTAACCTAAACTAACATAGCATGACCGATCGTAACTTGACTAAACCCTTCTTGCCACTGCCACCATTTCTGGCCACCCCAAAATCGAACAGTCGTACAGCAATGTAGAGCGCAGAAATCCATCGAATAGCAGTCTACAGCACGAAAGTCAAAGCTATTCTATCCTTAGCTATCCAAACGTACTATAGCCAAACGTACCCCAACTTAGCCTATTTTGTGGCGAAGACTATTCCTGACCTCGCCGGAGCCAGGTAGAGCATACTAGCTCCCAGCGGAGGCCAGAAATACATCGAACAGCAGTGTATAGCGCTAATGTGAAAGCTGTGCTAGCTTAACGTAGCCAAAGGCAACATAGCCAAACGTAACCTAACTAAACCTAACGTGTGGCGGCCACAATTTCTGGCCTCGTCAGAGCAAAGCAGAGCATACTAGATCATAGTAGTGAGCAGAAATTCACCGAATAGCAGCTTTTAGCGCAAAAGTCAAAGATAACCTAGCCTAACCTAACCAAACAGAACACAACCAAACGTACCCTAATTCAACCAAGCGTACCTAGACCACTATTGCTGAGCTCAACAGAGCCACGCAGAGTACGCTATAGCATAGCAGAGCGCCCAACCCCGCCGCAATTCAGCGTGAAGCACAAAAGTCAGCGATAACCAAGCCTAACCTGTAATAACCTAACCCAACCAACCATACTCAACGTAACTTGCCGGAACCACAATTGATCTCCTTCCCAGGGCCAAGCAGTGTACAGCGCAAAAGACCATGCTGTCCAATCCTAACCTGTCCAAACTTAGCATAATTCGACGTAACCTGACACAAAATGTCATGCCACCAAGTGGCATCACGAGAGCTAACCAGCGTATACCAGAGAAATGCAGAACGCTGAAATCGTCCGAATGGCAGTGTATACCACGAAATTCAAAACAATCCTAGCCAAACCTAAACAAGCCTAACATAACAAAACGCAACATAACTCAATGTAACGTGCCGTGAGCAATATTCCTGGCGTCCACAGAGACAAGCAGGTTACGATAGCACACGCAAGAGCGCTGAAGTTCATAGAATAGCAGTGTGTAGCACAAAAGTCACAGCTATCCTAACCTAACACAAGGAAACCTAACCTAGCGGAACGTAATATAACTCAACCTAACGTGCAACGACCACAACCGCTCGCCACCCAAGAGTCGAACAGAGCATAATAGAGCACAGCAGAGCACAGAGGTCCACGGAATAGCAGAGTACAGTACAAAAGGCGAACAAACCTTGTCCCAAAGTAACCAATCGTAACATAATCAATCGTGACCTAACTCTATCTAACGGGCCGCCACCAACATTGCTGGTCTGCCCACGGCCAACCAGAATGTAGTAGAGCACAGCAGATCGTAGAAATCCACCGAATATCAGTGTGTACCACGAAAGTCATATCTATCCAAGCCAAACCCCGAACTAGCGTACCGTAGCCAAACGTGGCCTAACGCAACGTATCCGACGAAAACCAGAATTACTGGCCTCTCCATGCTCGAGCAGGGTATAGAAGAGCAACGTGGGATGTAGAAATACACCGAGTAGAAGTGTAGAGCACAAAAGTCAAAGCTATGCTCTCCAAACCTAACCAAACACAGAATAACCGTACGCAACGTATCTCAGCTTAACGCGCCGAGACCACTGCAGCTGGAATCCGCATAGCCAAGCATGACAAACCAGAGCTCCGTAGAGCGCAGGAATCCACCTTATAGCAGTGCGTAGCACAAAAGTCAAAGCCATCATAACCAAACAAATCCAAACTTATCAAAAGCAAACGTAAGGTAATTCAACCAAACGTGCCACGGACACTATTACTGGCCTCCCCAGAGCCAAGCAGAACATATTAGAGCACAGTAGAGTGCAGATGTTCACCGGATATAGGTGTTTAGCAAAAAAATTAAAGCTACCCTTTCCTAACATATTCAATCGTAACATAACTGAAAGTAACATAACTATAAGTAACGTGACGAGACCACAACTGCTGTACTCCCCAAAGCCAACCAGAGCATATTAGATCACATCAAAGCGCAGAAATCCAACGAAAGGAAGTGTATAGCAGAAGACTTAAATCTATCCTAGCCAAACCTGTCCAAACATAACAAAACCCATCGCATCCTACCTAATCCTAACGAGCCTTGGCCAGTACTGCTGACCTCCCTAGAGCCAAGCTGATTATACTAGAGCACAGTAGAGCGCAGGAGTCCGCAGCATTGCAGTGCAAAGCACAGACGTCAGAAGTATCCATGCCTAACCAGACCGAACCAAACCTACCCAAATATAGCCTAACTCAAAATGACATGCCGATACCGCCGTTGCTCGCCTTCCCAGAGCCAAGCTGAACGTATTAGATCACAGTAGGGTAAATACATTCACCCAGAAGGAGTGTATTACACAAAGCTCATAGCTAACGTCTTCTAGCCCAGTCAATCGTAACATAACTCAGCGTAACCTAACTCAATCTAAGGTGGCGCGACCGCTATAGCTGCCCCCTCCCCCCCGGAGCCAAGCAGAATGTAGCAAATCATGGTAGAGCGCAGGAAGCCTCCAAACTGAACTGTATATCGCAAAGGTCAAGGATATCCTGACCTAACCTGACTCATCCTAGCCTAACCAGACATGAACTAACAAAACCTAACGTGCCGAGTAGGCTATTGCTGCCCTCCCCAGAGCCAAGTAGAAAATGTTAGCGCACAGTAGGGCGAAAGAGTCCACCGAATAGCAGTGCACGGCATAAAAGTAAAAGGTATCCTATACTAACCAAATCAAACGAAACACAACCAAGCGTAACCTATCTCAAATCTAAGGTGCGGCGACCACTATTGCTGACCTCCCCTGGCTCGAGCAGAACATACTATAGCACAGTAGAGCGCAGAAATGCAACGAAAGCTGAGAGTTGCAAAAAAGTCGATGCCATACATTCCTAACGCATCCTAACGTAACATAAACAAACGTAGCCTAAATAAGCACATCATGCCGCAACCACTAATGCTGTGATCCCGGTAGACGGACAGAGCGTAGTTGAGGAGTGTAGGGCTCAGAAAGCCATAGAATCACAATGTATAGCAGAGTAGTCTTGGCTGCCGAACCTAACCCAAGCAAGCGTAACCTTACCAAACGTAGCCTAACTCTACATAACGTGCCGCGAACAGTATTGCTGGCATGGCCAGGACAAAGCAGGATATAATAGAGCAGAGTAGAGCGCAGAAATGCGCCGAATAACAGTGTGTAGTGCGAAAGACAAAGCTATCCTGACCGAATATAACGTAGCCTAGCCTAACCGAAAGTAACCTAACTCAACCTTACGTGCCGTGACAACGATTTCTGGGCTCCCTAGAGCCAAGCAGAAAGTATTAGAGCACTGTAGAGCGCAGAAATCCACCGCATTGCGGCGTATAGCACAAAAGTTGAAGATGTCCTAACATAATCTGACCTAACCCATCCTTACCTAAAGTAGCCTATCTCATCTTAAGGTGCCGAGACCACAACTCCTGGCATCCTCATATCCAAGCAGAACACCCTAGCGCACTGTAGTGCGTAGCAATGCTCCTAATAGCAGCGTGTATCAAGGAAGTCAAAGTTATCCTATCCAAACATACGATAGGGTGGCCAGCAGTAGTGGCCGCGCAACGATAGGCTTAGTTAGTTTACGTTTGGCTATGCTACGATTGATTAGGTTTGGGTAGAATAGCTTTGACTTTTGCGCTATTCACTACTATTGGATGGACTTCTGCGCTCCACTCTGCTCTAGTGTATTCTGCTTGGCACAGTGCATGGCCGCAATTGTCGTCCCAGGACGTTAGGATGGCTCAAGTTGCGTATGGTTACGTTACCTTAGTTAAGGTTAGGACGGGATAGCCCTCACTCTTGCGCTATACACTGATATTCGGTGTATTTCTGTGATCCACTGTGCTCTGATATGCTCTGCTTTGTTCTGTGGATACTAGAAATGATGGCCGCGGCATGTTAGGTGGGCTTATGCTAAATTTGGTTATGTAAAGTTCGGTTGGGTTAGGATAGGGTACCTTTGAGCTTTTGCGCTATAAACTGTTACACGGCGTTTTTCTGTGCTATTCGTTGCACTACTATACCCGACTCGACACTGGCGAGGCCAGTAATGGCGGTCGTGAAACGACAGGTTGAATCAGGGTACGTTCGGTTAGGTTAGGCTTTGCTTAGTTTGGTCAGTATGGTCCTGGCTTTTGTGTTATACACTGCTATTCTGTGAATTACGGCGCTGTACTCTGTAGTAATATGATCAGCTTGGCTATTGAGACGTTTAGTTAGATTGGGTTAGGTCTGGTTAGGTTAGGATATCCTGGACTTTTGTACTAAACATTGACATTTGGTGGCTTTCTGCGATCTACCTGGCTCCACTATACTCTGCTCCACTCCGAGGAGGCCAGCAATAGTGGCCCTGGCACGATACCTTGTGTCAGGCTACGTTCGGTTAGGTTATGTTAGCATGGGTTAGGTTTGAATATCTTTGCCTTTCGCGGCATTAACTGCTGTTCGGCGGACTTCTGCGCTCCACTGTGCTTTAATATGCTCCGCGTGGCGCCGGAGAAGCCAGAAATAGCATTCTCGGCTCGTTAGACATACGTCGGCTGCAGAGAGGTTGTCTCGGCACATTAGGTTGAGTTAGGCTTCGTACGGCAGGGTTGGGTATTGTCAGGTTGGGTTAGGATCTTGGCGTCCCCAGCGCCAAGCAGAGCATATTCGAGCACAGTAGAGCGCAGAAATCCACTGAATATCAGTGCATAGCACAAAAGTCAAAGCTATAGTGTCCAAACCTAACCAAACATAACATAAGCAGACGTAACGTAACCAAAACTGACGTGCCATGGGCGCTGTTTCTGGTATCACGAGAGCTAATCAGATTATATCAGAGCAATGTAGAAAGCTGGAAACGTCCGTGTAGCAGTGTATAGCGCGCGAGCCGAACCCATCGTAACCAAACGTAGCCAATCCTCACCCAACCGAACGTATCATATCACCACCTAACGTAATGAGAGCACGACTCCTGGCGTCCATAGAGACAAGCAGAGCGTCATAGCGCACACAGGAGCGCAGAATTCCATGGAATAACAGTGTGTAGCACAAAAGTCAGAGATACCTTAACCTAACTCCACGTTACGTAACATAGCCTAACGTAATGTAGCTCAACCTAACGTGTCGCAACCTCTGCTGCAGGCCGCCGCGGTGCCAAGCAGATTGGAGTAGAGCACAGTACAGTGTAGGAATCCACCGAATAACAGTGTAAAGCACGAAAGTCAAAGGTAACATATCGTAACGCAACCAACCGTAACATTACCAAACGTAACCAAACTCAACAAAACGAGCCGTCGCCAGTAATGCTTCCCCCCAGAGGCAAGCAGCATATATTAGAGGAGAGGGGCGTAGAACCCGATAGAATCGCAATGTACAGCATAAAAGTCGTAGACATCCGTACTCAACGTTAACAAACATAACTTAACCTAACGTAGCCAAACTAAACG
>NW_016916466.1:0-6759 GCF_001483705.2 Eufriesea mexicana | reverse complement strand
CGGCATTCCCAGGGTCTAGCAGATGAGAGTAGTGCACAGTCGAGGGCAGAGACCCACCGAATAGCTGTGTATATCACGGAAGTCAAAGCTACCCCAACCAAACTAAACCTAACCTAACCTAGCCAAACGTAACCTAACACAACCAATCGTGCCGAGGCCGCGCTTGTTGCCCGCACAGAGCCAAGCAGAATGTACTAAAGCGCCGTAGAGTGCAGTAATCTACCGCAGTGCAGTGTGTAGCACGAAAGTCAAAGGTATCCTAGCCTATCCGATCCAATCCCAACCAAGCCAAGCAGAACGTAACTAAGCGTAATGTGCAGAGAATAACATTGCTGGCCGCCCCAGAGGCGAGTAGGGCATATTAGAAAAATGTAGAGCGAAGAAATCCACCAAATAGCGGTGTAAAGCGCGAAAGTCAAGCTATCCGATCCTAACCTAACCAAACTTAAAATAACCAAACGTAACGTAACTCACTTTAACATGACAAGACCTCTGTTGCTACCCTCTCCAGCGCCAAGCAGAATATATTAGAGGTGGGTGGAGCGCAGAAATCCATAGAATCGCAGCGTGCACCACAAAAGTCGAAGTAACCATATCCAAACCTACCCAAGCGTAACATATCCGAACGAATCCGAACTCACCGTGACGTTCGAGGGCACCATTGCTGGCCTCTATAGAGCCAAGCAGAGCATACTTGTGCACAGTAGAGCGCAGATATCCACCGAATGGTAGTGCAGAGCACAAAGATTAAAGCTGCCCTAACCAAACTTGTCCTAACCCAACATAACCGACCAAACTTGACCCACATAACGTGTCGAGACTAACATTGCTGGCATTCCCACAGCCAAGCTAAAAATATTAGAGCACTGTAGGGCCCAGGGATTCACCTAATACCAGGCAATGGCGCCAAAGTCAAAGTTATCTTCTCGCAAGCTAACCAACCGTATCATAACCAAGCATATCCTAACTCAAACTAAAGTGCCGCGACCGCATTTGCTGACCTACCCAGAGTCCAGCGGAACACATTAGTAGAAAGTAGAACGTAGAAATCCATTCATTCGCTGTGTATACATGAAAAGACGAAGCTACGCAAGCCTTACCCAAACCAACAGGACATAGCCAAATGTAGCCTGACTCAACCTAACGTGCCGACACCAAACGTAACCTAACCGAACGTAACATAACTCAACCAAACGTGTCGAGAAATACTGTCGGCATCCCCTGCACCAAGCAGAGGGTATTTGAGCAAAGGAGCACGCAGAATTCTACCAAATAGCTGTTTCTTGCACAAAAGTCAATTCCACCCTATCTGAACTTATGCAAGCCTAACATAGGCTGACGTAACGTAACCCAAACTGAAGTGCAACGAAGGCTACTCCAGGCCGCGCGAGAGGTAAGCAGATCATGTTAGAGCAAAGCGGAACGCTGAAATCGCCCGAATAGTAGTTTATAGCATAATGTAGGAGGTACCATAACTCAATATGTCCTAACCTAACCTAGTCATGCGTAGCCAATCCCAACCTAACGTGCCTAGCCCGCAATTGCAGGCCTCCCCACCGCGAAGGATGGCATATTAGAAGAGAGTAGAGGGCAGAGTTCAATAGAGCGGAAGTGTATTGTACTTGAAATTCATGGATATCCTAACCCAACACAAACAAACCTAACCTAACCGAGCATAACCTAACACATCCCAACACGCCGCGGCCACAATTTCAAGCAATCCCGGTTCAAAGCAGGGAATATCAGATCACAGTAGAGCGCAGGAATCCACTGAATAGCAGTGTACAGAAAAACGTCAAAGCAATCCTATCCTGACATATCCAAGCATAACATAGGCATACGTAACCTATCTCAAGCTAACGTGCCGAGACCGCTATTGCTGGCCTCCACAGTGTCAAGCAGAAGACACTAGAATACAGCAGACCGCAGAAATGCACCGAAAACCAGTGTACACCTCGTAAGTCAAAGCTATTCAAACCTAACCCAGACTGACGTAACCTAACCAAACGTAGCCTAGCTCAGCCTAACGTGCCGGGACCGCTATTTCTAGCCTACAAAAAACCAAGCAGTACATATTAGAGTACAATAGATCGCTCATGTCGACCGAATGACTGTCTACAGCACAGAAGTCAAAGCTACCCCAACAAAACATAGCCAAGCCTAGCCTAAGCGCACGGAACACAACTCAAACGAACCTGCCGCCACCAACATTTCCTGGCGTCCCCGGACACAAGCAGTGTGTGACAGCGCTCATTAGAGCGCAGAGCTCCATATAATATCAGTGTGTAGCACAACAGTCATAGCTATCCTCTCCTAACCAGACCAAACTTAACATAAGCGTACCTAACGTAACACAACCCGGTGTGCAGGACAGTTATTGCTGGCCCCACGCAAGCCAAGCTGAGTATAGCAAAGCAATGTATGACGCTGAAATCGGCAAAGTAGCGGCGTATAGCACAATAGTTAAAGACATCCCATTCAAACCTAAACAAACCTAGCCTATCCAAACGTAACAAAACTCAAACTAACATGCCGAGACCACTACACCTGACGCCCGCAGACACAAGCAGAGTGCGATAGCGCACGGTAGAGCGCAGACGTCCACAGTATAGCAGTGTGTAGAACAAAAATCGAAGCTATCCTAACCGAAAGCAGCATAGCCTAACCTAGCTGAACCGAACCAAATCAAACGCTGCCTAACTCAACCTCACGCGCCGAGTCCACCATTGCTGTCCTCCCCTGGCCCAAGCAGAGAGCATTAGAGCACAGTAGAGAGCAGAAATCCACTGTATAGCAGCGTATGGCACAAAAGTCAATGCCATCCCAACCAAACTTAGCCTAACCTAACCTAACCACGCGTAACATAAATGAGAGAAACGTGCCACGACAGCTATTGCCGGCCACCCCAAACACAAGGAGATGCTAGTAGAGCAGAGCAAGGCGCGCGTATCGAAAGAATAGTAGTGCAAAGCACAAAGGCAAATCCATATCAACCAAACTTAACCAAACCTAATCTGACCAAACTTAACCTAACCCAACATAACGTGCCGAGACCTCTATCTCTGGCCTCCTCAGAGCCAAGCATAACATACTGGATTGCTATTGCCGGCCACCCCAAACACAAGGAGATGCTAGTAGAGCAGAGCAAGGCGCGCGTATCGACAGAATAGTAGTGCAAAACACAAAGGCAAATCCATATCAACCAAACTTAACCAAACCTAATCTGACCAAACTTAACCTAACTCAATCTATCGCGCCGAGACCGCTGTTTCTGGCCTTCCTAGAGCCAATCAGATCACATTAGGTCACACTAGAGCGCAGAGATCGACCGTATGGCAGTGTATAGCACAAAAGTCGAAGATACCATATCCTGACTGGACCTAACCTAACGAAACCAAGCGTAGAGTAACTGAACCTGATGAGAACAGACCTCCTTTGCTGGCATCCCCAGAGCTAGGCAGAACGTATTAGAGGCGAGTAGAGCGCAGAAACCCATAGAATCGCAGTGGACAGTAGGAAAGTCAAACATATCCAAACCTATCCCAAACTAACATAACCTATCCTAACGTAGCTACACCACACGTAACGTGCCGCCGCCACTATTGCCGGCCTCCCGTGGGACCAGCAGAGTATAGTAGTGCAACTCAGATGGCAGATATCCACCGAATAGCAGTGTATAGCACAAAAGTCAAATCTATCCTACCCTAACATTTCCAAACATATTATAGCCAACGCAACCTAACCTAACATAACGTGCCGAGACCTCTATCTATGGCCTCCCCAGAGCCAAGCATAACATACTGGAGCAGAGTAGAGAGCAGAAGGCCTCCAAATAACAGCGTATATAAAAAAAGTCACGGAAGCCCTAACCTAACGCTACCTAACCTAACCTCACCAAACTTAGAATAACTGAGCCTAACGTGCCGAGGACACTATTGCTGGCCTCCCCAGAGGAAAGCAGAACAGATTAGATAAAAGCAGGGCGCAGAAATCTCCGAATAGCAGTGTATAACACAGAAGGCAATGCCATCCTAGCCAAACGTAACCTATCCAAATGCAACCGAACGTAGCATATCACAACCTATCGCGCCGCGACCGTGGTTGCTGGTATCCCCAGTGTACAGCAGATTACAGTAGAGCAGCGAAGAGCGCAGAAAACCGCCGAATAGCAGTGTACAGCGCAAAAGTCGAAGATATCCTTCCCTAACCCAACCAAACGTAACATAACGAAACGTAACCTAACACAACCTTACGTACCAAGACACTACTGCCAGCATCCCCATCCCCAATCAGAGGATATAGGAGGAGAGTGCAGAGCAGAGGTCAATAGGATGGCAGCGTATAGCAGAAATGTCAAAGACATCCAAACATAACACATGCTACCATAACCTGACCAATCGTAACCTAACTGGACCTAACGAAACTACGCCACCGTTGCTGACCTCTCCACAGCAAGGCAGAATATATTAGAGCACAGTAGAGCGCACGAATCCTCCGAATAGCAGTGTATGGCACAAAGTTCATAGTTATGCTATCCTAATCTTACCAAACGAAACATAACCAAACGAACATAACACAACCTATCATGCCTGGGTCACCATTTCTGGCCTCCCGAGTGCCAAGCGGAGCATATCAGAGCGCAGTAGAGCTGAGAAATCCACCGCAAAGCAGTATGTAGCACAAAAGTCAAAGGCACCGTATCCTAACCCAACCAATCGTAACTCTACAAAACGAATCAAAGGTCAACCAAACATGCCGAAAACACTATTGCCCGCCACCCCATAGCCAAGCAGAGCATATTAGAGCACAGCAGAGCGCATAAATCCACCGAGTAGCTGTTTATAGCACAAAAGCCAAAGCTACCCTATCCGGACCTGACCAAACGTAGCATGAGCGGAAGTAGCGTAACACAACCTCACGGGTAACGACCGATATTGCTGTCCTCAGGAGAGCTAAGAGGAGTATTGCAGAGCGACGTAGAACACTGAAATAGTCCGAATAGCAGTGTATATCTCAAAGGTCATGGCTTTCCGAACCAAACTCAAAGTACCCTAACCAAACCAATCGCAATCTAGCTCAACCTGACGTAGGCCGACCACTATTCCTGGCCTCCCCAGAGTGGACCAGAGCATAGTGTAGCAAGGTAGAGTGCAGAAACCTACCGAATAGCAGCGTACAGCCCAAAAGTCAAAGCTATCCAGTCCTAACCTATCCAAAGGTAATATAATCAAGCGTTCCTTAACTAAACAGAACGTGCCGAGATCACTACTGCTGGAATCACCAGAGCCAAGCAGAGCACGCTTGATCAAAGCAGTGAGCAGAAATCCAACGAGCAGCAGCTCGTAGCACAAAGGTCAAAGCCATTACAACCAAACATAACCAAACCTAGCCTGACCAAACGGAACACTACACAACCTATCGTGTCACGACCACTATTGCTGGCCAGCCCAGAGACGAGCAGAGTGTTGCGTAGTAATTTGGAGTGCAGAAATTCACCGAATAGCAGTGTATGGCGTAAAAGGCAATGGTATCCTACCCTAGAAAAATCAAACGTAACATAACCACGCGCAACAGAGTACAACCTGACGCACCTAGACCACTATTGCTTGCCCCCCAGAGTCAGGCGGTACATATTGGAGAAGAGCAGAGAGCAGAAACAAGTAAAATCGTAGTGTATAGCAGAAAAGTCGAAGATACCTGAACCTAAACATAGCTAACATACCCTAACCGAATATAGCCTGTCTCAACCAAACATGGCGAGACCACTATTAGTGGCCTCCCCATAGCCAAACAGAGTATACTAGAGCTCAGTGGAGCGATGAAAACCAACGCATTTCAGTGCGCAGCTCAAAAGTCAAAGATAACCCATCATAACCGAAACAAAACTAATCTAGCCAAACGTAACATATGTCTGCATAACGCGCCGCGGCTACTATTTCTGGCCCCACCAGAGCAGAGCACAGAGTATTAGATCGCAGTGGAGCCCTGAAATCTACCGAAAACCAGTGTATATCGCAAAAGTCAAAGCTGCCGTAGCCTAATATTACCAAACATAGCATAAACCAACGTAACATAACACCACCCAACAGCCCCACACCACTATTGCTGACCTCCCCGTGGACAAGCAGAATTTACTAGAGCACTGTAGATCACAATATTCTGCGGAGTTTCAGTGTGAGCTCAAAGGAAGGAATAACCTTACCCATCGTGACCTAACCTAACCCGAACAAACGTAGCCTTACTCAGCATATGTTGCCGAGATCACTATTGCTGCCTTCCGCAGAGCAAACCTGGACATATAATATAACAGTGACGCTCAGGAGTCCACCGAAAACCACTGCACAGCACAAAAGACGAAGCTGTCCTCTCGTAACGTAACCAAACGTAACATAGCCGCACGTAACCTAACACAAACTAACGTGCAGCTGCCACTGTTGCTGGCCTATTCAGAGCCGAGCAGAGTATAGTAGAGCGCAGTAGAGGGCAGGAACCCATTGAATAACAGTCTATGCCGAGAAAGTCAAAGCTATCCAAACCAACGCAGGTAAAGGTAACCTAACCAAACGCAGCATAGCACAACCTGACGAGCCGAGCTCACTATTGCTGGCCTCCACAGAGACAAGCAGAACATGTTATAGCACAGTAGAGCGCAGAAATGCTCCGAACAGCGTTGCATACCACAAAAGTCAAAGCTATCCTCCCCTACTTCAACCAAACGTAACACAAACGAACGTAGCATAAATGAACCTAACGTGCCGA
>NW_016916465.1:350-635 GCF_001483705.2 Eufriesea mexicana | reverse complement strand
CGGATGTATCTATGGATGCATGTATGAATGAGTGTATGAGGGTATGCATGGATGTATTGATGTTTGTATGGATGAATGTATGCATGAATGGATGTATGGATGTATGGATGTATGGACGTATGGATGTACGAATTAATGGATGTACGGGTGTATGGATGTATGGATTGATGTATGGATGTATTGTTGTATGTATGTATGTATGTATGGATGAATGGATTGGTGGATGGATGTATGGATGGATAGATGTACGGATGTATGGATGGATGGATTTATGGATGTGTGGAT
>NW_016916465.1:0-233 GCF_001483705.2 Eufriesea mexicana | reverse complement strand
GAGGTATGGATGGACGGATGTACGTATGTATGAGTGTATGGATGTATATATGTACGGATGTATGGATTTATAGATGTATGGTTGTGTGGATGTGTGAATGTATGGCCGTATTTGCGTTTTGGATGTTCGTATGTATGTGTGCATGGATGTGTATATGAAAGAATATATGCATGTACGGAGGCATGGATGTATGGATGTGTGGGTGGTCGAATGGATGGGTGAATGGACGGAAG
>NW_016916464.1:0-931 GCF_001483705.2 Eufriesea mexicana | reverse complement strand
CTACGTTTGAGTATGTTACATCCGGCGGGGTTAGGATAGAACCGTCTTGCCTTTTGTGCTGTATACGGCTATCTGCGCATTTCTGCGCTGTACTGCGCTCTAGCATCTTCTGATTTGCTCTGGGGAGGCCAGCAGTTGTGGTCTCGGCACGTCAGGATGAGTTTGGCTGCGTTGGCTTATGTTACGTTTGGTTTGGCTAGGGCAGGCTAATATGTCTTTCCTGCTATACACCGCTATTCGGTAGATTTCTTCGCTCTAAAGTGATTGTAATATGCCCTGCATGGCGCTGGATATGCCAGCAACAGTTTTCCCGTCACGTTATGTTCTGTTAGACTAGGTTTAGATAGCTTATGTTTGGTCAAGTTGGATCAGGGTATGTTGACCCTTGTGCTGTACACAGCAATGCGGTGGATTCATGCGCACTGCTGTGCTCTAGTTTATTCTGCTTGCCTCAGGCGGGGGGGGGGGCAGCGATAGTGGTATCGGCACGTTCGGTTGAGCCATGCTACTTCCGTTTGTGTTACGTGTTTTGAGGTTAGGATGGGAGAGTATAGACCTTTGTGCTATACACAGCTATCCGCGGATTTCTGCGCTCTACTGTGCCCTAGTATTTTCTGCTTGGCTCTGGGATGCCAGCAGTAGTGGTCTCGGCACTCTGTGTTGTGCTCAGGTTCGTTTGCCTATGTTACGTTTGTCTAGGTTTGGATAGAATACCTTAGTCTTTTGTGCCGTACGCTGCTATTCGGTCGATTTCTGCACTCTACTGTGCTCTAGCATATTCTGCTTGGATCTGTGGAGGCCGGCGGTAGTTGTATTAGCACGATAGATTGAGCTTAGCTACGCTCCCTTATGTTACGTTTGGTTAGCATGGGATTGGCTACACCGTCTTTTGTGATGTACGCCGTTTTCCGGTGGGTATCTGCGTTCTAAT
>NW_016916462.1:0-729 GCF_001483705.2 Eufriesea mexicana | reverse complement strand
AGCTGCTGGCCTCCCCATAGCCAAGCAGAATGTAGTAGAGCGCAGCACACCACAGAAATACCCTGAATAACAGTCCATTGCATGAAAGTTTCAGCTACCCTGACCAAACACTGCCTATCCTAACCTAACCAATCGCAACCGAAGAAAAACTAACGAGCCGCGACCGGCATTTCTCGCCTCACAGCGAGGAGCGGTTGAGCGTAGTAGAGCAACGTCGAGTGCAGAAATCCACCGAGTAGCAGTGTATGCCACAAAAGTCGAGGGCATCCTGACATAACCTGGTCAAACCTAACCAAACCGAACGTAGCGTGGCAGAACATAACTTGCCGAGAGCACTGCTGCTGGTATCCCCAGAGCCAAGCAGAATACAGAAGAGCACAGTGGAACACAGAAATCCACCGAATAACAGATAATAGCACGATAGTCAAAGCTATAGTAACCAAACTTAGCACAAGCTGACCTAACCAAGTATAACCTAACTCAAAGTAACGTGCCACGACCACTATTACTCGTCTCCCCAGAGTAGGGCAGTACATCGTAGAGCAATGTATAGCGCGGAAATCCACCGAGTAGCTGTGTGTGGCAGAAAAGTCAAAGAAATCCTAACCAAGCTCTACCAGGGGGCGCAACCCATACTAACACGACGGCACCGTCATTGCTGGCCATCACTGAGCTAGGCAGAACGTATTGGAGCGCAGTAGGTCGCAGAAATACACAGGATGGCAGTGA
>NW_016916461.1:4305-12241 GCF_001483705.2 Eufriesea mexicana | reverse complement strand
GAGACCACGATTCCTGGAATCCTCAGAGCAAAGCAGAATACACTAGAGCGCAGCAGAGCGCATAGAGCCACCAAATAGCAGGGTGCAGCAGAAAAGTCAAATGTGTCCCACCCTTACCTGACCTAACCTAATTTAACCTAACATAAACAAACGTGGACTAACTGAACCTAACGAGCCAAGACCGCCATTTCTGGCGTTCGCAAAGTCGGGCAGAGTATCGTCGAGCATAGCAGAGCTCGGAAAACCACCGAATAACAACCTATGCCGAGAAAGTCAGAGCTATCCAGACCCAACTCAGACAAGCTTAACCTAACCAAACGTAACCTAACTCAACCTAACATGCCGAGCGCACTATCGCTGGCCACCCCAGAGGCAAGCAGGGCATATTAGAGCACAGTATAGCGCAGAAGTCCACCGAGGAGCGTTATACAACGCAAAGGTCAATTATACCCTCTCCTACCTTAACCAATCGTAACATAACCAAACGTAACATAACCAAACGTAGCGTAAACCAAGCTGACTTGCCGGGACCACCGTTACTGGCGTCCCATAGCAGAGCACAGTATAGTAGAGAAATGAAGGTCGCAGAAACCCACCGATTATCAGTGTGTAGTGCTATCGTCAAGGTTTTCCTATCCTAACCTAACCAAACGTAACGCAACCATACGTAACCTAACACCACCCACCCTACCTACAACCCTATTGCTGACCTCCTCAGATCCGAGCAGGCAATACTAGAGCATAGTTAACTACATGAATACGCAGCGTTGCAGTGTAAAGCACAAGAGTCGAAGATAACCTAACCAAACCTTACCCTACCTAGCCCAACCAAACGTTGCCTAACACGGAATGACTTGCCGATACCACTATTCTGCCTTTCCCAGAGCCAAGCTGACCATATTAGGGCACAGTAGAGTGCAGAAATCCGCCGAAGAGCAGTGTATAGCGCTGAAGGCGTAGCTAGGCCCTCCAAACCTAGACAATCGTCATACCAACCAAACGTAACATAACTTAACCTGACATGCCGAGCGTACTATCGCTGGACACCCCAGAGGCAAGCAGGGCATATTAGAGCACAGTATAGCGCAGAAGTCCACCGAGTAGCGTTATACAACGCAAAGGTCAATTATACCCTCTCCTACCCTAACCAATCGTAACATTACCAAACGTAGCGTAAACCAAGCTGACTTGCCGGGACCACCGTTACTGGCGTCCCATAGCAGAGCACAGTATAGTAGAGAAATGAAGGTCGCAGAAACCCACCGATTATCAGTGTGTAGTGCTATCGTCAAGGTTTTCCTATCCTAACCTAACCAAACGTAACGCAACCATACGTAACCTAACACCACCCACCCTATCCCCCCCCCAGAGCTGAGCAGAAAAGAGTGGAGCAGAGTAGACAGCAGAAATCCTCCGAATAACCGTCTATGTCAAGAAAGACAAAGGTACCCAAACCTAACCCTAACAAACGTATCAAACCAAACGTAATCAAACCCAACCTAATGTGTCGAGACCACTATTACTGGCCTCCACAGAGACACGCAGAACATACTAGAGCACATTTGCGCTCAGAAGTCCGACGCATTACATTGTACAGAGCGGAGGTCAAGGATATCCTAACCCAACCCAAACAAACCTATCCAAACCAAACGTAAGCAAACTCAACCTAACGTGTCTAGACCATTGTTCTTGCCCTCCACAGGGCCAATGAGTACACACCAGAGCACAGTAGAGCGCAGAAATCCGCCGCATTACAGCGTAAACCACAGAAGTCAATGATACCCTTTCCTATCCCAAACAAACCTAACTTAGCCAAGCGCAACCTAACTATCCAAAACGAGCCGCGGCCACTGTTTCTCTCCTCCCAAAGACAAAGCAGATCATATTGGATCGCAGTAGATCGCAGAAATCCACCGAACACCAGTGTATAGCACAAAAGTCAATCCTATCCTCAACTACCCTAACCAAACGTAACATAAATGAACGTATCCAAACTGAACATGACGTGCCGAGACTACAATTTCTGTCCTCCCCAGAGCCGAGTAGGGTATAGTAGAGCACAGTAGAGCGCTGAAACCCACCGAATATCAGTGTATACCACGAAAGGTAAAGATACATGGACCTAGCCCAAGCTAACGTGTCCTAACCAGACGTAGCGTAACACAACCAAACATGCCGAAACCACGATTACAGGCCTGCCCTGAGCCAATCTGAGCATTATTGGGCACAGTAGAGCGCAGCTACCCACTGCATATCAGTGGACAGCTCAAAAGTCGAAGCTACCCTCCACTACCATAACCATACCTAACATAACCAAACGCAAAGTAACCCAGCCTAAAGTGCCTAGACCGCTACTGCTGACCACCACAGAGCCAACCAGAATATACTGGATCTCATTTGAGCGCAGTAATACGCCGTATTGCAGTATAAGCCATAAAAGTCATAGGTACCGTAACGCAACCGGAGCTAACCTAACCAAACCAATCGTTGCCGAGAACAACCTCACGTGCCGACACCACAGTTTCTGGCGCTCCCAGAACCGAGCAGAAAATATTAGAGAAGAGTAGAGTGCAGAAGTCTGCCCTATAGCCGTATATAGCGCAAAGGGAATAGCTAGGACTTCCAAGCCTAATCAATCGTAACCTGAGCAAACGTAACCTAACACAGCCTGTCGCGCCGAGACCACTATTGCTGGCATCCCAGAACCAAACAGAGCATATTATAGCGCATTAGAGCGCAGAAATCCACCGAATAGCTGCGTATATCACAAAAGCCAAGGTCATCCGAACCAAACTTCGCCTAACCTAACTTTTCCAACCGTAACCTAACTCAGACTGACGTGCCGAGACCACTATTGCTGTACCCCCGAGAGCCAAACAGAAAATGCTAGTCCACAGTACATCTCATTAATCCACAGAGCAACGGTATATACCACCTTAGCCAAAGCTATACAGACCTAACCCAGATAAACTTATCCCAACCGAGCGTTGCCTGACGCAGACTAACGTGCCGCGACCACTATTGCGGGCTCCACAAATTCGAGCAGAGTATAGTAGAGGGGAGTAGAACGCTGGAATCCACCGAGTGGCAGTGTAAAGCACAGCAGTCAAAGCTAGCCTAGCCTAACATAACCAAACAAAACATAACCTAACGTAATCTGTCTCGACCTAACGTGCCTAGACGATTTTTACTGACAATCCCAGAGACAAGCAGAATATACTGGAGCACAGTAGCGCACAGAAATCCAGCAAACAGCAGTGTATAGCACAAAAGACAAAGAAATCATACGCCCATCATGTCTTCACCTATCATGGCCAAACGTAAACTAACTAAACCTAGCCAGCGGGGTCCACCATCGCTGGCATCCTCATTTCCATGAAGAACATGATAGAGGAGACGAGAGCGCCGTAGTCCATAGTATCGCAGGGTATAGCAGAAGAATCGAAGCTGCCCATACCTGACACAAACGAACGTAACTTATCCAAGCGTGACCGAAATCAATCTAACCTGCCGCAGCAGCTGCTTCTGGCATCCGCAGAGCAAATCAGAGCATACAACGTAACAGCAGAGCGCAGAAATCCACCGAGTGGCAGTGTATATCGCAAAAGTCAATGCTACCATAGCCTTATATAACCAAAGGTAACATAACCAAACCTAACATAACCTAACCTAACGTGCCTAGAACATTGTTGCTGACGTCGGCACAACAAGGCAGAATATATTAGAGGAGAGCAGGGCGCAGAAATCCATGGAATCGCAGTGTGCAGCAGAAGAGTCAAAGAGATCCAAACCTAACCGAAACTTATAACTTAACCAAACGTTGTCAAGCGCAACGTAACGTGCCTCGACCACTATTGCTGGCCTCCCCAGGGCCTATCATATTAGAGTAGGGCATAGTGGAGGACAGGAATCCAACGAATAACCGGGTATAGCACGAAAGACAAAGCTACACTAGCTAAACATATCCTACCATAACCCAAACAAACGAAACCTAACTGAACCTAACGTGCCGAGACAACAATTGCTGACCGCCGGGGGCCCAAGCAGAGAGTATTAGAGCACAGAAGAGCGCAGTTATCCACCGAATAGCAAAGTATAGCACAAAAGTCAAAGCCACTATTACCGAAACTAGCCCAACCTAAACCAACGTACCGTAACATATTTCAACCGAACGTGCCACGACCGATGTTTCTGGCTTCCCCAGGGACAAGCAGAACCTATCAGAGCAACTCGGAACGCAGATTTCGGCCGAACGGCAGTGCATAGAATAAAAGTCAAACCCAACCTTATTAAATCAATCCTCATCTAGCGTAAGCAAGGCGTAACCTATTACAACCTAGCGTGCCGCGGACACCATAGCTGTCCTCCCTGGTGTAGAGCGGAGTATAGTAGAGCAATGTAGTGCGCAGAAATCCGCCAAAGTGCAATGTATAGCGCATAGGTCTAAGCTAACCTATCCTAACCTAACCAAACGTAACATAACCAAACGCAGCTTAACTCAGCCTAACTTGTCGAGCGAACCACTGCTGGCATCCCCATGGCCAAGCAGAATATACTGGAGCACAGAAGAGCGCAGAAATCCACCGGACTGCAGTGTATAGCACAAAAGTCAAAGCCACGCTAATCAAATTTATCCTAATCGAATCTAACCTTACCGAACGTGACCTAACTCAAAAAAACGTGCCACGACCGCTGTTGCTGGCCTCCCCAGAGAAAGGCAGAATCTATCAGAGCAATGCAGGGCTCAGATATCGGCCGAATAGCAGTGTACAGCACAAGAGTCCAGCACAGCTACCCTAATCAAACGTAGCCTAACATAGCCAAGCCAAGCGTAACATAACCCATCCTATCGTGCCGAGAACACTATTGCTGGCCTCCCGGGAGCCGAGCAGAATATAGTAGAGCAATGTAGTGCGTAGAAATCCAACGACTGTTAGTGTATAGCACAAAAGTCTGAGCTATCCTATCCTAAACGGACCAAACGTAACATAACCAAACATAGCCTGGCTCAGCCTAACGTGCCGGGACCACTATTGCTGTAATCCCGAGATCCAAACAGAACACGCTAGAGCACAGGAGATCTCAATAATTCTTGGAACAACGGTGTATACCACGTAAGCCAAAGCTTTCCAGACTTAACCCAGATAAACGTAGCCGAATGAAACTTTGCCTAACTTGAACTAACATGCCGCGAACGCTATTACGGACACCACACATTCGAGCAGAGCATGGTAGAGCAGAGTAGAGCGCAAAAATCCACCGAATGGCAGTTTGCAGCACAAGAGTCAAAGCTAACCATTTTTTCTTCCTTTTTCACGTGGGGAAGCTTCCAAAGGTACCCGGCGCCCTTAGGGGACAGGGCGGGGTTATGTGGGATTTTTACCCATTAAGACCCCCACGATGGCCAGCACTTCGCATTTCGGTGCGCCCCGCGCTTCGCGGCAACGCAATTGCCAGCACGTCCCCGCGACGCAACAGGAGTTCCCTCCCGGCGCGGCGAGAAATCGCACCCGAAACGATCATGCCCATGCACGCGTGACGGGTTGATTACAGGCACACACAACACGCATACCACCGCACCGCAACGCACTCATACCTTGCGGACGACGCGCGCCCGACCACGGTCTCTCGAACTGACGTGCCGCCACACGCCAGCCAGTGGTCATTCTGACCTAGGTTATAACGGGAGAGAGAGACGGTCGCCAGCGTTAGCGATATCCACATCGACCGCCAGCACCACCCAGTCACAGTCAACGGCAGCCTCCGACAGGGTACGGACGCGCTTAATCGCGCCGATCGTCGACCGACCATGCAGGAATCCGAACTAGCTGACGCTGAGATCGGGACCCACGTCCGTTAAATTCTCTCGGAGGCGTGCAGCTAGAACGCGCTCGAAGAGCTCGCCCGCTAAGTCGAGCAGGAATATCGGCCCGAATGCCTTCGGAGCGTCCGGAGGCTTCCCTGGTTTCGGGATCAGCACGACACTGGCTCATTTCCAACCTGCCGGGAAGCGACCTGCCCTGAGGCAGCCCTCGAACAGCCGTCGCACACGGTCAACCCACGCCTAAAGAGCCAGTGCAAAGGCACGTCCCGGGATGCCGCCCGGTCCGGGGGCGGAGCTCTACGCCCCCATCCTAACGACCGCACGGCCCAACTACTCGCACGAGACCCCCTACTCGTCGGTCCATCCGATCAGTTCCGAACGCACTGCAACTTGTTGCACCCCCCGCCCCTCCTCGACCACCGGGCATAGGGTGTCGATCACCCGCCGCAGGAGCTGGGGGTCCATACGCTCGGTCACGTGGAGCGCCCATGCCCTTGACTTACTCATTACTAATTTATAGGGGCTCTCGAACGGATCGCTTTCAAGCGTCGCTCGAAGTTCGTCCCATTGCCGGGATTTGGCTCTGCGAATCTCCCTCCGGACTTCGTCCACCGCGGATCGGTACTCGCGATAGAGGCGCGCGATGTCCGCGGCGGACACCGCGCGTCGTCGACGCCGCGCCCGGGTGTACTGGAGTCGGGCGAGCACGCAGAGTTCCCGGTACTGCGCGATTTCGGCCGACCACCAGTGCACTGCACCCCACGAAGGTGGCTCCCTCACCCGCGGCATGGCGACGTCGCACGCGCACGTCATCGCCGCCCTCAGCCGCTCCGCCCCTAACCCCGTTCCTTCGTTTTCGCGCACGACGGCGTCATACGCCCAGGCGACGACCTGGACGGCCGTGGCGAAGAGCTCGAGGCCTAGGCGCCGGAGCGCCCATCGTGGCGCGCTGGCATGCATCCCGCTGTGTGGTTCCAGACCGGTGCGAGGAGTGACGGCAAGCATCATGGTGCGGTGAGGTTGTCGCTAAGCGTTCCCTCCTCCACAGCAACCCTCCAGCCGGTGACCCGCCTCACAGCTACCGGCTATGCGAACTACAAATCGACGACAGACGTGCCGTTCCATCGGACGCATGTGCTAACGGAACCCCGGTTGAGCAACCGCAGATCCAACCCCGCGCTGAATCCTGCAGGGCCTCGCCACGAGCGTCTGCTCGCTGGGAACCGCACGCCACAGAGCGGGCGTTGAAGTCCCCCAAGACCAGAGCGCGACGAGCCATGTGTCCACTAGTGAAACCTCCAGGTACCTCTCGCACGAGGAGAGGCCGCGGCTGGTGGAGTAGTTGCACCGCACCACGACTACGTCGTTCCAGCAGACCGCCACGAATCCCTCACCGATGCGAAGCAGCGTTGGTGCGCTTGTCCGCAGTAGTACCCTGGCGATGATGGCCACGGAGCCGTCCCGTTCCACGAACAACCCGTCTTGATCGCGGATACGGTACGGCTCTGCGGTGACAGCCAGCCCGACACCCAGCTCAATGAGTGTCTGCAGGAGCAGGCCCTGCGACGCGCGCGAGTGGTTCAGGTTGGCCAGGAGCACCATGGACGGCGTGAAATTTAGGCCGTGTCCATGGCCTCCTCGTGGCCCACCTTCTTTCGGGCCGGCTGCGGGCGCGATGCTCTGCCGGTCGGCGGGCCCTTCGCGGTAGCGGTCGCGGAAACGGAATTCGCGGACGCAGCTCTCGAGTTGGCGCTCGCGGGCGCCGAGGCGGATGCGGCGCATGCAGGCGCCTGGCGAGCCGCGCATTTCGCCTTTGGATGGCAGCATGCCTTGCTGCCCAGCCGGTGGTTGTAGGGGCGGGCGAGCCCGGTTCAAACCGGGCACTTGGCTGCAGGCGCACTCTAACCACCGGCACGGTGTTCCGCCGCACCACACCTGAGGCAGGTGTGGCTGCGGTCCACCGCGCTAGAGCATCCGTCCCTCCCGTGACCGAACGCAAGGCAACGGAAGCACTGGAGGCGCCGTGCTTCTAAGGCTGCGACGCGGGCCGAAGTCCAGCCGACGCCGATCCGCCCGCAATCGACGGCCTTTCTCGCTGCCGCGATGGGACGC
>NW_016916461.1:0-572 GCF_001483705.2 Eufriesea mexicana | reverse complement strand
AATCCTGCAGGGCCTCGCCACGAGCGTCTGCTCGCTGGGAACCGCACGCCACAGAGCGGGCGTTGAAGTCCCCCAAGACCAGAGCGCGACGAGCCATGTGTCCACTAGTGAAACCTCCAGGTACCTCTCGCACGAGGAGAGGCCGCGGCTGGTGGAGTAGTTGCACCGCACCACGACTACGTCGTTCCAGCAGACCGCCACGAATCCCTCACCGATGCGAAGCAGCGTTGGTGCGCTTGTCCGCAGTAGTACCCTGGCGATGATGGCCACGGAGCCGTCCCGTTCCACGAACAACCCGTCTTGATCGCGGATACGGTACGGCTCTGCGGTGACAGCCAGCCCGACACCCAGCTCAATGAGTGTCTGCAGGAGCAGGCCCTGCGACGCGCGCGAGTGTTTCAGGTTGGCCAGGAGCACCATGGACGGCGTGAAATTTAGGCCGTGTCCATGGCCTCCTCGTGGCCCACCTTCTTTCGGGCCGGCTGCGGGCGCGATGCTCTGCCGGTCGGCGGGCCCTTCGCGGTAGCGGTCGCGGAAACGGAATTCGCGGACGCAGCTCTCGAGTTGGCGCT
>NW_016916460.1:0-884 GCF_001483705.2 Eufriesea mexicana | reverse complement strand
TATAGAATCTGGCTGATAAGTTCTATATTATTGACATTTTCGACCAATACCTTGTTGAGGAATTTTTTCTGCGCAAATGATGGTTGTAAGATTCCATTGGTTTGCTGTAGGCATTGCATTGCATTAGATACTGCCCGCAACACTCAATCTTATTGACATTTTCGTCCAATATCGTTGTGAGCAACCTTTTCTGCCTAAATACTGAGGAAAGGTTATATTGGTTTGCTACAGCCTTTGCATTGCTAAAGAATCAGACTGGAACTATCAACTTTATTGAGATTTTCGACTAATATCGTGGTGAGAGACCTTTTCTGCATAAATAAGGCGGAAATATTCTACTGGTTTGCTAGAGCCATTGCATTGCAATAAAATATGACTGAAAAGTTCAATTTTAATAATATTTTCAACTAATATCGCTATGAGCAAATTTTTCTTCACAGATAAGGAGGAATGATACCATTGGTTTGCTATAGCCATTGCAATGCTATTTAAAGTATAACGGAAAAGATCAATTTTAACAATAATTTTGACTATTATCGCTATGAGCAAATTTTTCTTTACAGATAAGGAGGAATGATACCATTGGTTTGCTATAGCCATCGCATTTCAACAGAATCTGTCTGAAGAGCTCAATTTTATTGACAATCTCGACTAACATCGCGGTTAGTGAGCTTTTCTGAATAAATACGAAAGAAAGATACCATTGGTTTGCTGTAGCTATTGCATTGCAAAAGAATCTGTCCGGAAAGCTCATTGTCGACTAAAATCGTCCTGAGCAAGACATTCTGCATAAATAAGAAGGAAAGATCCTATTGGTTAGATATAACCATTGCATTGCAATAGAATATAAATGAAAAGTTCATTTATATTGATATTTTCGTCTA
>NW_016916459.1:0-954 GCF_001483705.2 Eufriesea mexicana | reverse complement strand
CCAGCAGTAGGGGTCTCGGCTCGTTCCGTTTAGTTATTCTACGTTCGGTTAGGTTAGATACGGACAGGTTATGTCAGGATATCCTTGACTTTTGTGCTATACTCTGCTATTGTGGTATACGGTGGATTTCCGCGGTCTACTGTGCGTTACTCTAATCTGTTGGACCCCGGAGAGGCCAGCAATAGTGGTCGCGGCACGTTACGTTGAGCCTTATTACGTTAGATAAGGTCACGTTAGTTTAGGCTAGGTACGGATACCTTTGACCTTTCCGCTGTACACAGCGACTATATGGATTTCTGCGCCCTACTCTCCTCTAATTTGTTCTGCTTGGCTCTGGCGAGGCCAGCAATCTTGGCGGGGGCACGATGCGCAGCGTTATATTACGTTTGGCTCTTTAACCATTGGTTATATTAGGACAGGACAGCTCTATCTTTTGTGTTATATAATGGTACTCTGCGGATATCTGCATTCAACTGTGCTTTACTATATTCTGCATGGCCCTGCGGAAGCCATCAATAGTGGTCGCGGCGCGTTACATTCAGTTGTGCTACGTTTGGTTAGGTTACGTTAGCTTGGGGTAGTTCTTCTTCTGCTGTACATTGCGACCATATGGATTTCTGCGCTCGACTGTTCTCTACTATTTTCTGCCCGGCACTGGGAGGCCAGCAATAGTGGTCTCGGCACGACGTGTTGAGCTGGCCACGTTCGGTTAATAAAGGTTAGCCCAGCTATGGCTTGGATGTGTTTGACTTCTGTGCTGTACGCTGCAATGTGGCGGTCTTCTGCGGTCTACTGTTCTCTGGCATGTTCCGCTCGTTACGGTCAGCAATAGTGGTGGCGGCACGTTAGGCTTGGTTATGTTATGTTCGGTTAGGTTAGGTTCGGTCTTGATAGGTCAGGATATCATTGACCTTTATGCAATACGCAGTTATTCGGTGGGTTCCTACCCACCAC
>NW_016916458.1:425-2218 GCF_001483705.2 Eufriesea mexicana | reverse complement strand
CGCCACAAGTATCTTTCCTCCTTATTTATGCACGAAAGTTAGCCCACCACGATATTAGTCGAAGACGTCAATAATAATGAATTTTCCCGCCAGATTTTGTAGCATTTCAATGGCTACACCAAGCCAGTAGAATCCTTCCTCCTTATATATGCGAGAATGTTATGTCACCACGATATTAGTCGAAAAGCTCAATAAGATTTAATTTTCCCGCCAGATTCTATAGCAGTGCTATTGCTATGGCGCGCCAATAGTGCCTTTCCTACTTATTTATGCAAGAAAGTTAGCTCACCACGACATTAGTCGAAAGTGCCAATAAAATTATATTTTCCAGCCAGATTCTATGGCATTGCGATTGCTATAGCGCGCCAATAGAATCAGTCCCCCTTATTTATGCAAGAAAGCGAGCTCGCCACGGTATTATTCGAAAATGTCATTAAAATTGTATTTTCCAGACAGATTCTATAGCATTGCAATGGCTATAGCACGCCAAGAGTATCTATCGTCCTTATTTATGCAAGAAAGTTATGTCACCACGATATTAGCCGAAAACGTCAATAATATTGAATTTTCCCGGCGGATTATGTAGCATTTCAATGGCTACAGCAGGCCAGTAGAATCATTCCTCCTTATATACGCGAGAATGTTACGTCGCCACGATATTAGTCGAGAAGGTCAATAAGATTTAATTTTCCCGCCAGATTCTATTGCAGTGCTATTGCTATGTGGCGCCAATAGTGCCATTCCCCCTTATTTATGCTTGAAAGTCAGCTCCCCACGATATTAGCCGAAAATGTCAATAAAATTGTATTTTCCAGCATGATTCTGTAGCATTGCAATGGCTATGGCACGCAAATAGAATGTTTCGCCCCTATTTATGCAAGAAAGTTAGGACACCACGATATTAGTCGAAAAGCTCAATAAGATTTAATTTTCCCGCCAGATTCTATAGCAGTGCTATTGCTATGGCGCGCCAACAGTGCCTTTCCTACTTATTTATGCAAGAAAGTTAGCTCACCACGACATTAGTCGAAAATGACTTTAAAATTGAAATTTCCAGACTGATTCTATAGCATCGCAATGGCTATAGCACGCCAGTAGAATCTTTCCTCCTTATATATGCAAGAAAGATGGGTCACCACGATATAAGTCGAAAATGTCAATAAAGATGTATTTTCCAGCCAGATTCTATAGCATTGCGATGGCTATATCAAGCCAATAGAGTCTTTCCCCATTCTTAATGCAGGAAATGTTGCGCACCACGATATTAGTCGAAAATGTCCATAAAACCGTGTTTTCCTGTCAGGTTCTATACCTTTGCTATGGCTACAGCACGCCAATAGAATATTTCGTCCATATTTATACAAGGAGGATAGCTGACCACGATATTAGTAGCAAATGTCAATAAAATCGAATTTTCCAGGCAGATTCTATGGAATCGCAGTGTCTATAGCAAGCCAATGGAATCTTTCCACCTTATTTAGGAAAGTGGGTTTACTGACCACGGTATTAGTCGAAAATGTCAATAAAAATGTATTTTCCAGCAAGATTCTATAACATTGCAATGGCTATGGCGCGCCAATAGTCTATTCCATCCTTATTTATGCAAGTGGGTATACTGACCACGATATTATTCGAAAATGTCAATAGAATCATATTTTTCAGGCAGATTCTATAGCATTGCGTTGGCTATAGCACGCCAAGAGTATCTATCGTCCTTATTTATGCAAGAAAGTTATGTCACCACGATATTAGCCGAAAACGTCAATAATATTGAATTTTCCCGCCAGATTTTG
>NW_016916458.1:0-265 GCF_001483705.2 Eufriesea mexicana | reverse complement strand
TATTTATGCAAGAAAGCCAGCTCACCACGACATTAGTCGAAAATGACTTTTACATTGAATTTTCCAGACTGATTCTATAGCATCGCAATGGCTACAGCACGCCAGTAGAATCTTTCCCCCGTATTTATACAAGAAAGCTAAGTCACGACGATATTAGACGAAAATGTCAATAAAAATGAATTTTCCAGTCAGACTCTATAGCACTGCCATAGCTAGAGCACGCCAGTAGAGTCTTTCCCCCTTATTTATGCATGAAAGTTAGCTC
>NW_016916457.1:0-4518 GCF_001483705.2 Eufriesea mexicana | reverse complement strand
ACATCAATACATACATCCATACATACTCCCATAAATACATCCATACATACATGCATACATACACCCTTACACACATACATACATACATACATACTTCCGTACATCCATCCATCCAAGCTTCCACCCATCCATACATTCATCGATACATAAATCCTTCCATCCATACATCCACCAACCAATCCTTCCATCCTTCCATGCGTCCATACACATATCAATACACAGATCCATACATACACCCATACATTCATCCATACATCCAACCATCCATACATCCATCCATCCATACAGCCATCCATCCATTCATACAGCCATCCATCCAACCATCCTTCCATTCATTCATCCATCCATACATCTGCCCACCCATAGATCCGCCCCTCCATACATCCACCGATCCATAACCCTAACCATTGATAAACACATCCATTTATACATCCATACATCAACACGACCATACGCATTTAAATCCATACATCCACATATCCGTACATTCGGCCCATTCGTACCTCAATCCATCCACACTTCCACCCTTCCATACAGCCATCCATCGATACATACTTCCATACGTACACCCATAATACCATACATCCATCCATCCAAACATCCACCCATCCACACACCCATCGATCCATACATACTTCCATGCATACTTCTATCCACCAATCCATCCATCCATTCATGCATCCATACACACCAATACATCCGCCCCTCCATACATCCACCGATCCATAACCCTAACCATTGATAAACACATCCATTTATACATCCATACATCAACACGACCATACGCATTTAAATCCATACATCCACATATCCGTACATTCGGCCCATTCGTACCTCAATCCATCCACACTTCCACCCTTCCATACAGCCATCCATCGATACATACTTCCATACGTACACCCATAATACCATACATCCATCCATCCAAACATCCACCCATCCACACAACCATCGATCCATACATCCTTCCATGCATACTTCTATCCACCAATCCATCCATCCATTCATGCATCCATACACACATCAATACAGAGATACATACATACACCTGCACATTCATCCATACATACTTCCATACATACATTCTTACATACGTCCATAAATACATCCATACATACATAAATACAAACATCCATTCATGCATCCATGCATACATCCATACATTCATCCTTACAAGCATCCATAAATACATCCGTTCTTCCGTCCATCCACACATAAATTCATCCACCCAGACATCCATACATACATTCATCCGTACATCCATACATTCGTACATTCATATATTCATCCATATATACATCCATACATGCATCCTTACATACATCCATACATACATACATACATCCATACAAACATCCACACATAAATCCATATATACATCCATACACACATGCATACATGCACCCTTACATACATCCATACATGCAACTGTCCTTCCGTCCATCCACCCATCCGTTCATCCACCCACATATACTTATATCCATGCACCTGTATATCCATACATGCGTACATAAATAAATCCATTCAAACATCACTCAAATACATCCATACATTCAAACATCCATACATACATACAAACATACATCCATACATACATCCACAAGAACACCCATACATACATCCATGCATACAACCGTACAAACACCCATACATACACCCATGCATACATCCATACATACATCCATACAAACATCCATAGATATATCCATACATACATCCGTACATCCATCCATACACTCATCCATACGTCCTCGCATCCATACATCCATAAATCCTACCATGCGTACCTTCATCCATTGATACATCCATCCATCCATACATCCATACATATATACATCCATGCATCCATCCATACATACATCATACATCCATACAAACATACATCCATACAAACATCCATTCATACATCTTTACCTACATCCATTCATACATTCATACATACAATCATACATCCATCTATTTATACATCCATACATATATACATCCATATATCCATACATACATAGATCCATACATCCATACATCCATCCATCCGTATATCCGTCCAGCCATTCATCCATACATTCATACATCCATATATTCATAAATCCATCCACCAATCCATCCACCCATCTATACATACGTACATACATCAATACATACATCCATAGATACAAACATACATTCATTCGTACATAAATTCATACACACACCCATACATCCGTACATCCACACATCCATTCATTTATACATCCATACATCCATACATGCGTCCATCCGTCCATCCATACATCCATCCATCCATACATCCATCCATCCATAAAACCATTCAACCATACGTACATACACCGATACATCCATCTTTCCATACATCCATCCATCCATACATCCACCCATCCAAACATCCATCGAACCATACATCCATCCATCCATACAACTACGCATCCATACATCCATCGATCCATTCATCTATCCATTCAGTCATCCATCCATCCATTCATTCATGCATAGACATCCATAAATCCATCCATCCATACATCCATTAAACCATACATAGATCCATACATACATCCTTACATACATCCATACATCCATACACACACCCATGCATACATCCACACTCACACCTTCAACTGCATCCATGCATACATTCATACAGACATCCATACATGCATCCATACAAACATGCATGCATACATCCATACATACATCCATGCGTACATCCATACATACATCAACACAAACATCCATACATACATCCATACATCCTAACACTGATGCATCCATTCATCTGTACATCAATACGTCCATCCATACATCCTGCCATCCACAAATATATCCACACATACATCCATCCATCCATACACCCACGCATCCATATATCCATACATACATACATCCATACGTATACAAAACCGTACATCCATACATCCATCCATCCATACACCCATCCATCCACCCATGCAATCGTTCACACAACCATCCATCCATGCATCCATACATCCGCATATCCGTCCAACCATACATCCATACATTCATACATCCATACATCCATAAATCCATCCATCCATGCATCCATCCATCCGTACATACATCCTTCCATACAACCATCCATCGATACATCCACCCATCCATACATCCACCGATACATACATCCATACAACAATCCATCCATCCATCCAGCCATACATCCATACATCAATCCATCCATCCATCCAGCCGTACATCCATACATACATCAATACATACATCCATTAAAACGGATATGCATTCGTCCATACATACATCCATACACACATGCTTCCATAAATCCATACATACATCCATAGATATATCCATACATACATCCGAACATACATCCATACATACATCTTTAACTACATCCATACATTCATTCATATATACATCCATACATTCATCCATACATCCATACATCCATCCATCCATACACCCATCCATCCATCCATGCAACCGTTCACACAACCATCCATCCATGCATCCGTACATCCACACATCCATACATCCATACATCCATACTTTCATATATACATACGTCCATACATCCAACCACACGTCCATACATCCATATATCCATCCATCCATGCATCCATTCATCCGTACATACATCCTCCCATACAATCATCCATCGATACATCCACCCATCCATACATCCATCGATACATACATACATACAACAATCCATCCATCCATCCAGCCATACATCCATACATACACCAATACATACATCCACACATCAGTTCATCCATACATTCGTACATCAATACATACATACATCCATACATACATACACCCATACATCCATACATCCATAATCCATATATATATACATACATACATACATACATCCGCACATATATCTATGCATACATCCATCCACCGATGCGTCCATCCATCCATCCATTCATACATACATAAACGCATACATCCATACATTCACCCATGCATACATCCATTCATACATACATACATACATCTTCGAACACATCCATACATAAATCCATTCATGCATCCATACATACCCCCATTCATACATCCATACAAAGATCCATACCTACACCATACATACATCCATGCATACATCCATAAATACATCTATACATACATCCACACATACATCCATTAAAACATCCATACATACACACATCCTTACATCCATAAATCCGTCCAACCATACAACCATCTATCCATACATACATCCATACAACCATCCATACATCCTCACATACACACATACACACATCCATACATAAATCCATCCATACATCCACACATACATCCATACACACATCCATGCATACATCCTCGTATATATCCATAGATACATCCGCACATACATCCATACATTCATCCATACATGCATCTATACATGCGCCCTTCCATCCGTCCATGCATCAGTTCCTCCACCCAAACTTTCACCCCCTCTTCAGATCATCCACCCATCCATTCATCCACCCTCGCATCCATACAGACATACATCTAACCCTGCATACTTCCATCCATCCATACATCATCCCATCC
>NW_016916456.1:0-1426 GCF_001483705.2 Eufriesea mexicana | reverse complement strand
GACTCTAGCACTATTGTTGGCCTCGCCAGGGCCAAGCAGATTATGGCAGTGCACAGTAGAGCGTAGGAGTGCATCGAATATTAGTGCATCGAATAACAACTATTGTTTCATAAGCTTCTCGGCGCCAGTGCGCAGCTTTGCCGTACCTGGTCCGTTTCGGATACAGCGGAAGATGTTGGGTGCGAATTTATTCCTCATCATACCAACGAAAAGAGCCCAGTCCAACCAGCGGTGGACGTCAACCCGCGCATGACCCTATCCAACGAAAAGAGCCCAGTCCAACCAGCGGAGGAAGTCAACCCGCGCATGACCCTAGTAGTCTTATGAGTACGCCCTGGCAGATACCCGTATTGGCGTATTTCTCTTGGGCCGCTTCGGGTCTGGAAAGGATATGAGATCCAACCGAAGGTCTCCATGGCCCGTTGCCATGCCCTCTTTCGCATCCAGTGGCATGTGCGTACGTATGGTACACCACCCACTGAATCCCGAGGGCACAAACGAGGAGGCGGGGTAAATGGACTTGCCGGATTGGGCCCTACAACTTCACCGAAGTCTTCCGCACTGCGCAGCTCGTCTTTGCAGCAATAGGGATCATCAGATCCATCGTGGTTTCTGGCGGACACCTTACACCAGAACCCTCCCCAGCTTCTGCCCTCTGCATCGAATAACAGCGCATAGTACGGAAGTCAAATATATCCTATCCTGACCTAGCCAAACGTAACCTACCCAAACGTAGCGTTACTCAACATAGCCCGCCGCTACCACTATTGTTGGTCTCGCCGGTGCCAAGCAGATTATAGTAGATCAAGAAGATCGCCGAAATCGGCCGAATAATAGTGAACAGCATGCACTTCAAAGCTACCCTAACCAAACGTAACCTAACCTAGGCTTACCAAACGTAACATAACACAGCCTAACGTGCCGAGAAAATCATTACTGGCCACCACAGAGACTAGCAGAACTTATTCCAGCACAGTAGAATGCAGAAATACACCCATCATAAGTGTACAGCACAAAATACTCAGCTATCGTATCCTGACCTAGCCAAACTTAACATAAGCGAACGTAGCCTAACTCAACCTAACGTGCCGACACCACATTCGCTGGCCTCTCCAGAGCCAAGCACAAGATATTAGAACACAGTAGAGCGCTGAAGATCACAGAATATCAGTGTTGAGCGCACAAGTCAAAGCTACCCTATCATAAACGAGCAAAGCCTAAGCAAACCAAACGTAATCTAGCTCAACCAAACCTGACACGACCGCTATTTCCGGCCTCCCCGGAGAAAATCAGGTGCTAGTAGAGCAATGCAGTTTACAGTTGCAGACCGCAGACCAGTGCATAGCACAAATGTCGAAGCAACACAAACCCAACCTCTCCCAACCAAGCCAGGCCAAGCGTAACCTAACTCATACTTGCGAGCCGA
>NW_016916455.1:0-1127 GCF_001483705.2 Eufriesea mexicana | reverse complement strand
AATTCGTACTTCCATCCTTCGATACGTCCATCCATTAATACATCCATACATATTTACATACACGCATATATAGATCCATTCATCCATACATACGTACATCCGTCAATCCATACCTCAACCCATCCATACATCCATCCAACCATACCGCCATCCATCCATACATACATCCATCCACACATCCATCCATCCATACATCCATTCTTCCATACATACATCCACCCATAAATCCACCCATTCATACATACATGGATCCATAAATCCATCCATCCATACATCCATAGACCAATCCATCCATCCTTCCATACATCCATACATACGTCAATACATACATCCACACATCCATTCATCTATACACTCATACTTCCATGCAACATCCCATCCATTCAACCATACATCCATACATACATCAATACACATATCCATCCATGCATACATCCACACATCCATACATCCATTCATCCATACATCCACACACCCGTACATCAATTCATACGTACATCCATACATACATGCATTCATACATCCATACAACCATACATCCATACATCCATACACCCAAACACTCATACGTACACACATGCATACATCCATCCATCCATACATCCATACATCCACACACCCACACATCCATAATACCTACCATCCGTACTTCCATCCATCGATACATCCATCACACCCATACATACATACATATATACATACATACATCCACACACACGTACATACGACGATCCATACATCAATCCATCCATACATCCATCCATCCATCCTTCCACCCATCCATCCGTCCATACATCCATACATCCATACATCGATACAAACATCCATCCATACATCCACCCATCCATTAATCCATGGAACCTTACATCCATCCATCCATCCATACGTACATACAACCATGCAAATACCGCACATACTTCCATACATACATGGATACGTACATCCATGCATACATACGTCCGTCCTTCTGCACAACCATTCATACATTAGTTCACCCATCTATACATCCGTCCATCCATAAATTCATACATCCTTTCAAACGCCCATACATACATCCATACATCCATACATTCATCCATCCATCCATACATGCACCCATCCATACATCCGTCCATCCATACGTCCAT
>NW_016916454.1:902-1694 GCF_001483705.2 Eufriesea mexicana | reverse complement strand
GTGTCGTCCGCGTAACACGTCAGGCTCAGGCCGCGGCGGAGGGGAGTGCGCAACACGGCGTCGAGCGCTAGGTCCCAGAGGATCGGTCCGAGTACCGGTCCCTGTGGAACCCCGCAGATCGTTGCACGCACGATGGTCGAGTATCGTCCGGGATACTCGATCGAGCGCTCCGCCAAATAGTCGCGAATCACCGCCATCATGTATTAGCGAACCCTGTGGTACAACAGGGCACACCGCATGACGGCCCATGGCAGGGAGTTGAAGTCGGTGGCGATATCCACACCGACCGCCAGCATCACTCCGCCACGGTCGAGGGCAGCCTCCGACAGGGTACGAACGCGCTTGATCGCGTCCATCGTCGATCGACCATGCCGGAATCCGAACTGGCTGACGCTGAGATCGGGACCCGCGTTCGTTAAATGCTCTCGGAGGCGGGCAGCAAGAACGCGCTCGAAGAGCTTGCCCGCCTCGTCGAGCAGGCATATCGGCCGATATGCCTTCGGAGAGTTCGGGGGCTTCCCTAGTTTCGGGATCAGCACGACCCTCGCTCTCTTCCAAAATGCGGGGAAGCGACCGGTCCTGAGGCAGCTGTCGAACAGCCGTCGCACACGGTCGCCCCGCGCTTCCAGAGCCAGTGCAAATGCTCGGCCTGGGATGCCGTCCGGTCAGGGGGCGGTGCTCCTCGCCCCCATCCAGACGACCGCACGGCACAACTGCTCGCGCGAGACCCCCAGCTCGTCGGACCACCCGACCAGTTCCGAACGCACTGCAGCGGGATGCACCCGATCCGCC
>NW_016916454.1:0-884 GCF_001483705.2 Eufriesea mexicana | reverse complement strand
TCCATACGCTCGGTCACGGGGGGCGCCCATGCCCTTAACTTCCCCAATACTAATTTATAGGGGCGTCCCCACGGATCGCTTTCGAGCGTCGAGAGTAGTTCGTCCCATTGCCGAGATTTGGCTCTGCGAATCTCCCTCCGGAGATCGCCCACCGCGGACCGGTACCCGCGATAGATACGCGCGATTTCCTCCGCGGGCACCGCGCGTCATCGACGACGCGCCCTAGTGTACTGGCGCCGGGCGAGCACGCAGAGCTCCCGGAGCTGCGCGATATCAGCCGACCATCAGTGCACTGCACCCCGCGAAGGTGGCTCCTTCTCGCGCGGCATGGCGACGTCGCACGCACGCGTCATCTCAGCCCTTAGCCGCTCCGCCCCTAAGCTTGGTCCGTCGTTTTCGCGCCCAACAGCCCAATCCGCCCAGGCGACGACCTGGAAGTCCGCGGCGAAGAGGTCGCGGTCGAGGCGCCCTAGCGCCCATCGCGGCGCGGTGGTGTGCTTCCCGCTGGGTGGTTCCAGACCGGTGCGAGGAGTGACGCCAAGCATCATGGTGATGTGGAGGTGGTCGCTGAGCGTTTTCCTCCACCGCCACCCTCCAGCCGGTGACCCGCCGCACGGCTGCCGGCGATGCGAACGACAAGTCCACGATGGACGTGCCGTTCCACCGAACGCACGTGCTTACGGATACCCGATTGTGCAACCGGAGATCCAACCCCGCGGCCCAATCTTGCAGGGCCTCTCCCCGAGCGTCTGTTCGCGGGGAACCCCACGCCACGGAGTGGGCGTTGAAGTCCACCAGGGCCAGAACCGGATGAGCCATGCGTCCACTAAGGAAACCTCTGAGCTCGTCCAGGAACCTCTCGCACGACGAGAGGCCGCGGCTGG
>NW_016916453.1:0-308 GCF_001483705.2 Eufriesea mexicana | reverse complement strand
ATATAGCACTGCAATGGCAATAGCACGCCAACAGTATTCTTCCTCCTTATATATGCAAGGAGGACAGCTCACCACGATATTGCACGAGAATGTCAATAAAATTGATTTTTCCAGCCAGACTATATAGCATTGCAATGGCAATAGCATGCCAATAGCATTCTTCCTCCACGTTAATGCAAGAAAGTTAGCTCACCACGATATTATTCGAAAATGTCAATAAAATTCAGTTTTCCAGCAATATTCCCTTGCACTGCAATGGCCATAGCACGCCAATAGGATATTTACTCCTTATTTATGCAAGGAGCTTA
>NW_016916452.1:0-57409 GCF_001483705.2 Eufriesea mexicana | reverse complement strand
ACGAAGGACTGACCCATTACCGCTAGAGATATTAACAATTGTCGAAACAGCACTGCGTACACCCATGGCCACAGCACCTTAGCCGTTGGACAAATTTGTTCACTGTGAACTTGAATTTAAGAGCAATTCTAGAATATGCAGTATATAAAACGAATATGGCTATAGCTAGTTACACTTTACAGTACGGTAAATAGTACATACATCAACTGTGCACTGTAGCCATTGAATTAACCTGTTCAATGGCGACTTATGTCATGTAGCAATTCTAGAAAAGCAAAAGACATGCACATTAGAGCTTGAGATATAAGCAATTGTCGTAACAGTATTATGCACGGCCATCGTCACAGTACTGTAGCAGACGGATTCATTCTTTCATTGATTATTTATATTCAACAGTATTTCTAGAATAATCAATGCATTCATCAGCTACTTATACAAATATTAAAAATTCCCGGCACGGTAATTGCATCATCCAACTATATACCATAGTAGTCGTTGGATTAATCTGTCCATTGATGATTTGGCTTCAACGGTATTTCCTGAATTGTCAGCGTATCCATCAGTTATATCTAGAGGTATTTACGGCTGCCAGTACGGTAGTTGGTACATCCACCAATGGACCACGGTTGTCGTTGTATTAATCTGTTCAGTGATGACATAAATTCCACAGTATCTCTACAATAAGCAATGTGTACATCAGTTATGGCTCGAGATATTTAGAATTGCCAGTACGGTACTTGCCACATCTACAAACACAGCTCAGCAGAAGTTAGATTATTCTGATCACTGATGATTTAAGCTATGAAGCAGTTCCAGACTGATTAACGGATACGTCATATATGTTTAGTGTTATTAACAAAGGATAATGCGTCTCTGAGCGCAGCCGTCTGCAAAATGCATTAGCCGTTGAATTACCCTGTTCCCTGCCCATCTATGTTGTTCAGCAATTGCAAAATGACCAATGGGTAGAGCAATCTTTCCTGGAAACATTGACATACGTCAAAAGAACACTGAGTACGGCCAACATTAAGTTACTGTAGACATTTGACTAATTTGAACACTGATGATTTAAATTCCGCTGCGTATCTGGAGAAAAAATGTATAGGTCTATTATGGCTAGGCATAGTTGCAGTTGACAGTTCGATGCTCGGAACATCCACCTACTGCACATTGTAGATGTTCGATTGATCGAAACACAGAGGATTTGAGCTCCATGGCGTAAACAGAAGTATGAGCGGATGCATAAATCATACTTAGTGATATTAACAAGCCAGAATCCAATTCTGAGTGTATTCGTCTACACGGTAATGTAGCGAATGCGTTTGCCATCCTGCTGACCATCTAGTTACCTGCTGGTGACATTGGCATATGTCAAAGCAGCACTGAGTATAGTCGTCGTTACTGTCATGTAGCTACCTCATTAATTTGTTCACTGACCATTTAAACTACGCAGCAGCCCTAGACAAAACATTGTACATATCGGTTAACGCTCTCGATATTAGCAATTGACGACACGGTACTGAGTGCAGCCATCATAACAATAATGTATGCGATCGAATAATATGTCCACTGATAATTTGAATTCCAAAGAAGTTCTATTGAAGCCTATGAACAGTACGGGTACGTCTAGAGGTATTCACAATCGACTCCACGGTACATGGCACAACCTCCAACCGAGCACTGTAGCCGTTCTATTAATCTGTTCACTGATGATTTATGTCCCACAGCAATTCTAGAATAAAAAAGGCAGTTACTCTAAACCTCGGGATATAGACAATTGACAACATAGTACTGAGTACAGCCGTCATCGTAGTACTTTAGGGGATGGACTAATTTGTCCACTGATGACTTCAATTCCACAGTAACGCTAAACTAACCAATGTACACATCAAATGTGGCTAGAGTCATTTACAGCTCCCGGTACGGTAGTTGGTACATTCACCAATAGAGCACTGCTGTCATTGGATCAATCTGTTCAGCGATGACATAAATTATGTTGCAATTCTTGGATGACACAGGACAGACCTATTAACGCTCGAGTTATTAACTATTGACGGAACAGTACTGAGAACGGCCATCATCACAGAAAATAAGCCGCTGTAATTATATGTTCACTGAAAACGTAAGTTTAACAACAATTCTACAATAATCAATGCTTATTACGGTTATGGCTGCAGATAATTAGAATTGACGTTACGGTACTCCATATATCAATCAGCAGAGCACTGTGGCCTGTGTATTAGTGTTTTCAACGATAACATATATACTACAGCAATTCTAGAATGTCAAAATGGAGGTCAATTATCGCTCGAGGAATTAACAAAAGGGGAGAAGGTATTGAGTGCAGCCATCAACATGGTACTTTAACCGTTGGAGTAATCTCTTCACGGATTATTTAAATTTAACTGCAACTATAGAATGATCGACGCATATTACGATTATGGTATCAGATATTTATATATGATAGTACGGTACTTAGTACATCCGTCAACAGGGCGCTGTAGCCGTTGAATATAGCTGTCCAAAGACGATGTAAATTCTGTAGCAACTCTAGATGGTCAAAGGACAGGTCCGCTTCTGCGCGACATATTAAAAATTGCCATGTCTGCCCTGAGTACAGCCGTCATCACAGTAATGCAGACGTTGGGCTAATCTGCTAACCGACGACATAAATCATCACGCATCATATTAATCCAATGCATACGTTGATTGTTCTATAAATACTATGTATTTGAAATCATCAGTGAACATATTAATCCAACGGCTGCAGCACTCTGCTGATGGCCATACTCACTAGAATTTTGTCAATTGCTTATATCTCGAACTACGGCGGTCCTGTCTTTTGTCATTCTAGAATGCCTATAGAATCCAAATCATCGTGGAATATGTTACTCCCATAGCTACAGTGCCTTGCTGACGGATGTACTAACTACCGTACGGAGAATTGCAATTTTATCTAGCCATATCCGTACCATTCATTGATTATTCTGGAACTACTGCGGAATTCTAGTCATCAGGGTTCAAATTAATCCAAAGGCTACAGTTCTGTGACGATGACTGTACATGGTACTCTGTTGTCAGTCGTCAATATGTCGAGCTACAATGAATGTTTCTCTTGTCACTGAAGAATTGCTCTACTATCCAAACAATCATTGAGTAAATCAATCCAACCCCTGCAGTGCACGGTTGATGGATACAGTGGAAGCAGTACATTTAATTGTAAATGTCCCTAGATATAACACTACCATACACTGTCTACACTAGGCTTGCTTTGGAATATATATCATCACTGAACTGATTATTGCATTGGCTACAGTGCTCTATTGGTGGATGTACCAACTAGAGTACTGGGAATTCTAAATACATCTGGGAATAACTGATGCATACATCGATAAGTCTAGAAATACGGTGAAATATAAATAGTCCGTGAACGGATAAATTCAACCGCAGCAGTAACGTGATGGTTGCTGTACTCAGCACTCTGATATCAATTGTTAATTCTTCGAGCTACAACGGATCTGCCTTTTGTCATTACGGAATTGCAAGGGAACATGTATCATCATTGAACAGGTTATTCCAACGGCTACAGCACTGTGATGATGTCTGTACATAATACTGTGTTGCCAGTTGTTAACGTCTCGAGCGGTAATGGACGTGTATTTTGTAATTCTAGGGTTGCTATGGGATCTAAATCATCATTGAACAATTCAATCCAACGGATGCAGTGCTATGTAGACGTGTATAATAAGTACCGTACTGTCAATTGTAAATATCTCTAGGCATAACCGTACTATATATTCTTAACGATAAATTTGACTTGGAATTCAGGTCTTATGTGTCGATATTAGTCCAGCTGCTACACTACACAGATGATGAACGATACCAGTACTGTTTCGTCACTTGTTAATGTCTCGAGCGGTAATGGATATGCATTTTGTCATTCTATAATTGATATCGAATCTAAGTCGTCGTTGAGCAGGTCAATCCAAAGGCTACAGCGGCATGTTGACGTGTGTACTAAGGGCAGTACTGTCAATTGTAAATATCTCTAGGCATAACGGTACTATACATTTATTACTACAAGTTTGATTCATAATTTCCATCATATGTGTTGAAACTAATCCAACTGGTACACTAAACTGATGATGAACGTAATCCGTACGGTTTCGTCACATTTTAGCATCTCGGGTGACAATGAGTCAGTCCTTTGTCACTCTAGAATTGCTATGAAATCTACGTCATCGTTCAACATGTTAATGCATATGTTACATTGTTTTGTTCTTGGATGTACCAAGTACTGTATTGTCAATTGTAAATATCACTGGACGTCTACGTACGCTGCATTGATTTCCCTGGACTTCCACTGGAATTTACACCACCAGATCAAGTTAATCGAACGGCAACAGTGCTCCATTGGTGGATGTACACACTGACGTACTGGAAAATGTATACATCCCTAAGCATAAATGATGAATACATTAATTATAATAGAACCTCTGTGGAATTTAATTTATCAGTAGAGAGGCAAATCCAACGGCTGCAATACTGCAATGTTGGCCGTACTCAGTACTGCTATGCCAATCGTTAATGTCTGGAGCTACGAAGGATCTGTCCCTTGTCATTCTAAAATTGCAATTGTATATATATCATCACTGGAAGTATTAATAAATCGGCTACAAAGCTCTATTGCTGGATGTATCTAACTCTTTACTGGGAAATGTAAACATTTCCAGCCATGACTAACGCATACATTGATTTTTCTAGAACAAATGTGGAATTTAAGTCACCACTGAGCAGTTTAATCCAGCGGGACTAGTGCACTACTGATGAAATTGCTGAGAACCGTACTGTCAATTGCAAATATATCTAGCCATAACCGTAATGTACATTGACTACCCTACAGTTGCTTCCAATTTAAATCATCACTGATTATATACATCCAAAGGCTACACTGCTCTATTGGCGAACGTACCAACTTCAGCACTGGGAACTGTAAATGTCTGTAGCCATACCCGTACTAAGCTTTGATTACTCTAAACTTGCTTTGGAATATGCATCATGAGTGGAAAAACTTAGATATCTGATACAGTGCTCAATTAGTGGACGCATAAAGTACCGTAATGCGCATTTTAAATGTCTCTAGACATAAACGATATATACATTGATTAGTCCAGATCTTCTGTGGAATTTAAATCATCATTTAACACATTAGTCCAACGGCTACAACGTTCTATTGCTGGATATACTGAGAACCGTTTTGTCAGCTGCAAATATATCTATCCATAACCGTGCTGCATTTTGATTATTCTAGGTTTGTTGTTAAATTTGAATTATCAGTGAACAAATTAGTCTAGATGCTAAAGTATTGCGATGATGGCTATACTCAGCACAGTTTCGTCAATTCTTCGTAACTCGAGCGACAAGGGATCTTTGCTTTGATATTCTGGCTTTCCTGTAGAATTTAAATCATGAGCGACCAGATTATTCAAGCGGCTGCGATGTTCTGTTGATGGTTATCTCCAGTAAGGCATTGGCATACCTGAATATCGCCAGCGGTGATTGCCTTATCCATTGATTATTCTACAATTGCCGAGAAACATCGATGGTCAACGAAGCTAACAATACAATGGCTACATTTTTGCGTAGATTGCAACACCCAGAACAGAGTTAGCATTTGTCAATATCACTACCGATGCATGATCTGTCCACTTATCATTATAGAATAGCTGTAGAGATTAAACTGACAGTGAACAGAATAATCTAGCTGCTGTATTGCTAGGGTGCTAGATATAATATGTACCGTACCACCTATTGTAGATGTCAGTGCCCATAAATGGCATATACATTTATTACTTTAGAATTGCTGAGGAATATATGTCGTCAGTGGACAAATGTATCCAGCGGCTACAGCGATCTGTTTGTGGACTTACCGAGTACTGTAGTGTCAGTTGCAAATAACTCTGGCCAAGACCCCACTATACAATGGTATTTCCAGAGTTGCTGTTGAAACTAAATCAGCAGGGAACAAATGACCGTTGTTAATGCCTCGAGGTAAAATGGATATGCCCTTTGAGATTGTAGAACTGCTATGGGGCTTATATCTTCAGAGAAAAAATTAATAAACAGGCTACCGTGCACTGTTGATAACAATACTCTGCACTTTATAGAGCTATATCTATTTCCCCAGCGATAATGGCTCCATCCGTAGATACACTACTCCCTTGGCGGACGTAACAGCTACCGCACTGGGAATTGTTAATATCTAAGTCCATAACTGATGCATACATTGACTATTGTGGTACCGCTGTTGAAATTAAATCATCTCTGAACTATTTAATACAACGGATTGGGTACTGTGATGGTGGCTGTACTCAGCACTGTTTCGTTAGTTGTTAATGCCTCGAGCGATAATGGGTCAGTCCTTTGTTATGCCAGATCTGCGCTAGGACCTATATCATCACTGAGCAGATTAATCCAACGGTTAGTGTGCTGTATTGGAGGATGCATCAATTTCCGTACTGGGTGTTACTATTATCTCTAGCCACAGTAGACGCAAACACTTAGTATTCTAGAATAACTGCGGAATTTATATCGTCAGCGAACAGGTTACTCAACGGCGGCATTACAGTGGTGATGTCTGATCTGAGTGCTGTTATGACAATTGTTATTTCCTGGAGCTTTGACGGATACGTCTTCTGTCATTCTAGATAAGCTGTGTAATCGAAGTCATCATTGCACTGGTTAATCCAACGTGTAGAGTACTCTGTTGATGGGTGTACCAAGTACCGCGCTCTCAATTATAAATATCGCTGGCAATGACTGTACTAAACACTGATTATTATAGTAATGCTGTTAAACTTAAGTTATCAGCGAACAAATTATTCCAGCCGATAATGTACTGTGATGATGGCAGTACTTAGTACTGTTTCGTCAATTGTTAATATCTCGAGCCACAATGGTAGAGCCCATTGTCACTCTAGGATTGCAATATGGTACAAAACATCACTGATCAGATTAATCCAATGTCTATAATGCTCTATTGGTGGAGGCACGAACTGCCGCACTGGGAATTGTAAATATCTATAGTCATTGAGGATGCATACATTGAATATTCTTGAACTACCGTAGAATTTAAATCATCAGTGAGGATATTAATCCAACGGCTACTGTGCTGTGTTGAGGGACGCACAATACACCGTACTGAAAATTGAAAACACCACTATGTATAAATGAAGTATACATTCATTACTCTGGAACTACTGTGGAACACAAATGATCAGTGAACTAATGATTCCAATGGCTGCAGAGCTCCTTTGGCGTACGTAGAACGTATCGTGCAATCTGTTATAAATTTCCCTAGGCATAACCGTACTGTGCATTGATTATTCTAAAATTGCTTTGGAATTTACGTCACCAGTGGCCAAAGTAGTGCAACTGCTTCGGCACTGTGATGGTAGCTGTGTTCAGTACTGTGTCGACAATTGCAAATACCTCGAGTCATTATGGATATGTCCTATACCTTTCTAGATTTGCCATAGAATATATATAATCGGGGAATGGATTAGTCCTAAATCTACTGTGATATCTTGGTGTATCCACTACGTACCGCGCATTAAATTGTAAATATCTTTAGACATACCCGTACTATATATCCGTTATTCTAGAACTACTGTCGAACATAAATCATCACTGGACAAATAATTTCAACTGTTCCAGTGCGGCCATGATGGCTGCACTCAGTAATGTGACGTTATTTGCCAATATCTCGAGCAATAATGGATGTTTCTTTCGTCTCTCTAGAGTTTCTGTAAAATATTAATCATCAATGGACAGATTATTCAAGAGATACAGTGCTGCGATGGTGTACGCACTATGTTCCGTACTGTCAATTGTAAATGTCATTAGCCATATCCGCATCTAACGTAGGTTATTCTAGAATTCCTTTGGAATTTGCATCACCAGTGACCTTAGTATTCCAACTGCTACAGTACTGCGATGACGGGTGTAGGAATTCCAGCTGTATCAGTTGTAAATTCCAGGCTGCATAATGGATCTGCAATTTGTCATACTGGAATTGCTACGGAATCTAGATCATGACTGAATAGGTCATTCCAATGGCTGCAGCGCTCTCCTACTTGATGTACTGGTTACCATAATGCCGATTGATTAACAATTGACTATTCCAGATCGACTGTGGAACTTACGCCATCAATCAACATATTACTAAGTCGGCCCCGTTACCGCTTTGACCGCTGTACCCTATACTGTGTTGTCAGTTGCAAATTTTCCGAGGCATAATGTAACTGTCCTTTTTATTCTAGAAGTGCTGTAGAATATAAATCATCGGTGAAAAAAATTTATCCAACAGCTACAGTGCTCTGTAGATGTATGTACAATGTACCGTACTCTGAGTTGTAGATACCTCTAGCCATAATCGCACAATACATTGATATTTCTAGAATTGCTACGGAATTTAAGACGTCAGTGAACATAGTAATCAAACGAAAGCAGTACCCTCATGACTGCTTTACTCAGCACTGTGCTGCGATTTGTCATCATCACGAGGGATAATGGATCCGTCTTCTGTCATTCTAGACTTGCTATAGGATGCAAGTAGTCATTGAACAGATTAATCCAATGGCTGCAGTGCTATGTTGGTTCACGTACTGAGTACCTTATTGTCAGTTATGAATAGCTCTAGCCATGGCATTAGTATTCATTCCGTTTTCTGGAATTCCTTTGGAATTTACATCTTCTGCGAACAAGGTTATCCAACTTCCACAGTGTGCGATAATGTCTGTACTGAGTACTATGTTGTCAATCGGTCATTTCTCGACGGATAATGGATCTGCATTCCTTCATTCTAGAATTGCTGTATAACATAAGTCATTATTGCGCAGATTAATCCAGCGGCAGCAGTGCTCCGTTAGTGTATATACTGCGTACCTTACTACCAATTATAAATATCTATAGCACAACCGTGCTATACGTTGCTTATTCTAGAATTGCAGCTAAATTTAAATTATCACTGAACAAATTACTCTACCTGCAAAAGTACTGAGATCGCGGCTGTACGCAGTACTGTTTCGTCCATTGCTAATATCTCGAAGGATAATGCGTCATCCATTGTTATTCTGGAATTGCGCTAGTGTCTGTATCACCCCCGAACAAATAAACCCAATGTCTACCTACTACCGCACTGGTAGTAGTAAATGTATCTAGCCATAACTGATGTGTACACTGATTAGTCTAGATATACCGTTGGATTTCAGTTGCCACTGGATAAAGCAACGCAACGACTGCATCATAGTGATGATGGCTGTACTTATTACTGTGTTGTCAGGTGTTAATATCTCGAGCGGTAATGCATACGTCATTTGTCATTCCAGAATTGATGCAGAATATAAACCATAATACGACAGATCAATCCAACGGCTACAGTTCCCTGCTGATATGTGTATTAAGAGCCGAACTTACAATTGAGAAAGTATCTAGCCATAATCGTACTATACGCTTATCATTCGAGAATTGCCGATAGAATTCAAATTATCAATGAACAATTTATTCCAAAGGCTAAAGTACAGTGATGATTGCTACATTCAGTACAGTTTCGTCGATTGTTCATATTTCGGGACATAATGTGTGAGTGCTTTGGCACTCTAGGATTGCAATAGGATTTAAAACATATCTGAACAGATTTATCCAGTGGCTACAATGCTCTCCTCGTGGATGTACCAACTTCCCTGCGGGGAATTGTAATTATCTCTTGACCATAACTGATCTAGATAATGATTATACCTGAACCACCGTGGAATCGAAATCGTCAATGAAAGTGATAATCCAACAGCTACAGCGCTGTATTTGTGGATGCACAAGATATCATACTGGAAATTTCTAATATATTTATTTATAACTGAAGTATACATTGATTAATCCAGAACTACTGAGGAATGTAAAGCGTCAGTAAACAAATTAATCCAACGGCTACAGTGCTCTGATTAAGGCTGCACATGCGACTGAGTGGTCAGTTGTTGATACCTCGAATTACAGCGGATGTCTTTTCTCATACTAGAATTGGTACAGATTACAAATCATCATTCAACAGGTCAATCCAGCTGCTACAGTGTACTGTTGATGGAAGTACTAAGTACCGTGCTGTCAGTTGAGAATATTTCTAGTCATAAACGTACTATATAATGATAATTATGGATTTGCTGCTAAACATAACTTATCAGTGAAGAAATTAGTCTAACCAATTAGGTACCGTAATGATGGCAGTTCTGAGTACTGTTTCGACACTCGTTAATTTCTCGAGCTGTAATGGATATGTCCCTTGTCATTCTAGAATTGCTACATAATCCAGGTCATCATTGAACAGATTAATCCAGCAACTACAGCACTCTGTTTATGTACGTAGAACGTACCGTACTGTCAGTTGTAAATTTCCCCAGGCATAACCGTACATTCATTATTTTGGAATTTCCTTGGAATTTACATCCCCGGTGGCCACAGTAGTGCAACTGCTTCGGTACTGTGAAGATGGCTGTACTCGTTATATTTTTGTCCATTGTTTACATCCAGAGGGCAGTAAACAGTATCTGTCTTTTTTCATTCAAGCATTGCTATAAAATCTAAATCATCATTAAACAGTTTAATCCCAAGACTGAAGTTCCTTGAGGGTGTATGTTCTATGTAGCATACACTCAATTCTAAATATCTCTAGCCATAAACGTGCTATATGTTTATTATTCGAGATTAGCTGTGAAATTTACGTTATTGGCGAACGTATTATCACAACGCGTACGTTACAGTGATTATGGCTCTTCTCAGTCCCGCTATGTTAATTGTTAATGCCTGGCGATATAGTCGATCTGTAATTAGTCATTGTATAATGGCTACAAAACCAAAACCATTACTGGACAGAATAATCTGTCGGCTACTGTGCCCTTTTGTTGGAAGTACGTTGTGCCATACTGTCAATTGAATACATCCATAGCCGTAACAGTTTATACATTGATTATTCTATGTGGGCTGTGGAATTTAAATCGTCAATGAACAAATTAATGCAATGGCTACAGAACTGTTTTAATGGCTGCATTCATTACTGTGCTGCCAATTGTTATTACCCTTAGGGTTACTTTGTGCGTTAGTTGTCATTCTACAATTGCTATAGGATCAAAATCGTCATTGAACAGATTAATTCGAGGAATACAGCGTTCTCTTGGTGTATGTAATGCTTAACGTACTATCAATGTAAATTTCCCTAGCCACAACGGTACTATACATTGATTATTCTAGATTTGCTATGGAATTCACATCACCAGTTTTCAAAGTACTGCAACTGCTACGGTACTGTGATGGTGGCCGCAGTCAGTACAGTTTTGACAATAGTCCGCATCCTGAGGGACAATTTGCCTCTCCTTTTTCATTTTGGCATTGCTATAAAGACCAAACTGTCATTAAACCGATTAATCCAAAATCAGCAGTTCTCTGATGTCTCAGGCACTGTGTACCATACCCTGAATTCTTAGTGCTCTAGCCACAAGCGTGCCAGGCATTGATCATTCTAGATTTGCTGAGAAATTTAAGTCATGGTTGTACAAATATTTTCAACGACCACATAACTGTGGTGATAGGTGTGCTCAGTTCTGCTGTGTCATTTCCTAATGCCTGGCAATGCAGTTGATATGACGTTTGCCATTCTAGAATTGCAACATAATGCAATTCAGCATTGAACAGGTTAATACACCTGTTTCAGTTCTCCGTTAGTGGATGTACTAGGTAGATTACCACCGGCTCCAAATTTTCTTGGCCATAAATTTTCCCCTCATTGATCATTCTAGATTTGTTGTAAGACTTAAGATATAGGTGATAAAGTTTATACAACTACTACAGCAATGTGCTCACGGTTGTACCCATTTCAGTTACTTCAATTGATAACATCTCGAACGATAATTGATCTGTCCTTTGTCACACTGGAATTGGAGAAGGATATAGATAATCCGTGAACAGTTTAATCCAACGGCTATAGTGACCTGGTACTGCGTGTACTAGGAACCCTACTGTCAACAGTAATTCACGCTTACCATAATTGTACCATGGTTTCATTATCCTAGGACTTCTGTAGAACCTATACCATCAGTGAACACATTAATCCAAAGACTACAGCTCTGTGATGATGACTGCCCTCAGTACAATATTGTCAATTGTTAATACCTCGGGCGGCTGTGGGTCTGCCGAATTGCTGTGGAATTTGCTTCACTGTACTGATTAATCAAATGGACACACTGCTCTGATGGTGGATATGTCAAGTACCGCACGGCCAATTGCAGATATCTCTAGCTGTATTTGACATGTACAATGATTACTCTAGCACTGGCGTGGAGTTTAAATCCTCACTGAACAGGTGAATCTAGCGGCTGCAGTGACCTGAGGTGCATGTACTGAGCACCGTACTGCCAACTGTGAACATCTCCATCCATAACTGACCCGTACACTTATGATTCAAGGATTGCTGTGTAATTTGAATCATCCGTGACCAAGCAAACCCAAAGGCTGCGACACAGCGATTGTGGCTGCATTCTTTCCTGTTTCACAAATTGCTCACATATCGAGCCACAGTGCGTCTGCTTTTCGTCATTCTAGGATTGCTGTAGAATTTACATCACTCAATAGATTACTCCAATGGCTACAGTGCTGTGTTGGTGGATGTACCAGCCACAGTAGTGTCAATTGTAAATATTTCTGGACATAACCGATCTACACAATGGTAAATCTAGAACTGCTGTGGAATTTAAGCCATGAGGGAGTAAATTAAACAAGTAGCAGCATTTTTATAATGATGCCCGTGCTCAGTACTGTTTTGAAATATGTCAGTATGTCCAGCGGCAGTTCCCTATCCATTGATCATTCTGCAATTGCTGAACAAGTTAGATTATCACCGAACATTTGAATACAATGACTATAATATTACGTGGGCGGCTACATTCGGTAACGTATTGTCATCTGTCAATGCCACTAGAGATATCTGATCTATCTGTTGACCATTCTAGAATTGCTATGGAAGTAATATCATGAGTGGATCAATTTATCCAACGGCTGCAGTAGTGTGACGATGGCTGTACTCAACAGTGTCTCGTCATCTTTGAACGTATCGAGCGGATATGGGTCAGACATTTGTCATCCTGGAACTGTAAAAGGATTTATATCACCACTGAGCCTATTAAGCCAACGGCAACTGTGATCCTTTGGTGTAAGTGCTGAGAACTGTTCTTTAAATTCCAAATATCTCCAGCCATAACTGGTGTATACAATGGTTATTCTAGAAGTACTGTGGAATTTAAATAATCAGTGTACATATTAATACGACTTCTGCAATACTATGTCGACGGCTGTAATCTGTACTGTTGCGTCAATTGTTAGTAACACGAGTTACAACGGATGTGTGTTTTGTCATTCGAGAGTTGCAAAAGAAATTAAGTCATCACTGAACAGACGAATCCAACGATTACAGAGATCTACTGGTGGAAGTACTAAGAACCGTACTCTCAAGTGCAAATAACCCTAGCCATGACCGTACTATACATAGGTTATTCTAGAATAGCTGCAAAGCCTGAAATAACAGTAAACAAATTGGTACAACTGTTAAAGTGCTGTGATTATGGCTGTACTCCGTTCTGATTCGACAATTGTTAAATTCCAGAGCGACAATGGGTCAGTCTTTGCCATTCTAGATTTGCAATACAATTTATATCGTCACTGAACTCAGTAATCCAACGTCCGCTGAAACCTACTGGTAGATGTACCATCTACAGCACTGGAGATTGAAAATTTCTCTATCCATAGCTGATGCATTCATTGACCATTCTAGAACTTCTGTGGAATATATGTCATCGGAGACCAGATCAATATAACTGCTACAGTGCACTCATGATGGATATATTGATAGCGGTACCGTCAACTACGAAGTTCTTTTGCCATAATCGACAATACGTTGATTATCCTCGAATTACAGTTATATTCAAGTTCTCAGCGTACCACTTACTACAACGGCTAAAGTGTTGTGACGATTGTCGTACCTGGTACTGCTTCGTCAAGGGTGAATGTTGCGAGCGAATATATGCCTGTCCTCTGTCATCCTAGAAATGCAATGGAACGTTAGTAATTGCCGAACATATTAATCCAACTGTTACAGAGCTCTATTGCTGGATGTACCGTGTACCATATTGGGAGTTGCAAATGAATGTAGCCATAGCTGTTGTATACATTGATTATTCTAGAACTACTTTGGAATATAAATCATCGCTTATCAGGTTAACCCAAATGCTGCAGTGCTCTATTGGCGGACGCACAAACAACCGAACGGGGAGCTGTAAATACCTATAGCGAGGAGTGATGTATACGTTGATATTTCTAGAACTACTGTGGAGTTTAAGTGTTCAGTGCGCAAATTATCCCAAGTGCTACAGTACAGTGATGACGGCTGTACATAGCACTGTGCTGTTGGTTGTCAACACCTCGAGAGCTAATGAAGATGCTTTACGTCAATCTAGAATTGCTATGGAATGTAAGTGAACATTGACCAGACCAATCTAAATGCTACAGTGCTCCGTTGATGGATGTACTAAGAACTGTACCAGCAGCTACGAATATCTCTATCCATGAACGTACTATAAATTGATAGTTCCAAACTTGTTTAATAATTTGCAGCATCAGTTAGTAAATTAATCCAGCGTAAGGGAACTGCGATGGTGGCTGTACACAGTTCTGTTTCGTCAATGCCTAAATTCTCGAGAGATAATTGGTCAGTCCTTTGTCATTCTGAAACCGGTGTAGAATTTGCATCGTCAGTGCACAAATTAAACCAACGGATACAGTGCTCTATTGGTGGGTGTACTGAGAACAGTACTGTCAAATGCAAATGTATCTAGGCACGGCGTATTATATATTGGTTATTCCCGAATTGCAGTTATACTTAAATTATCAGTGGAAAAATCAGTCCAACCGCTAAAGTACTGTGATGATAGCTGTACTAGCTGCTGTTTCGTCAATTATCGTTGCCTAGAGCGACAATGCGCCTGTCGTTCCCCATTCTGGAACTGCGCAGGTTATGACGTGTCGCTGAAGAGGCTAACCCAATGGATACAGTGCAACGTTGGAGAATGTACCAACGGAATTACTGGTAACTGTTAATACCTCTAGGCATAAATGATGTATGCCGTGATTACTGTAGAACGGCTATAGTATTTAGACCATCACAGAACAGGCTAATTAAACTGCAGCGGTGATCTATTGGTGGATGATACAAATACCACTCTGGGAATCTTAAATATCTCTATATATAACTGATGCTTACCTTTGTTATTCTGGATCTACTGCGGAGCATAGGTCATCAGTGAATAGATTAATGCAGCGCCTGCAGTACTGTGACAATTGCTGTATTAAGCACTGCTATATCAATGGTTATTGTCTCGAGTTTTAAGGGTTATGTCTTATGTCATTCTAGAATTGCTATATAACCTACATCGTCATTCAGCATGTTAATTGAACGGCTGCAGCGCTGCGTTGATGGATGTACCAAATACCTTATTGTCAATTGTAATTATCTCTAGCCATAATCGTACTATGCATTGGTTTGCTCGAATTGCTGTTAAAGTTAAGTTATCCATGAACAAATCCTTTCAACGTGTAAAGTAACGCGATCATGGCTCTACTTTGCATCGTCTCGTCAACTTTAATCTCCAGAGCGGTAATGTGCGACTTCTTTTCTACTCTAGAGCTACAATGGGATATATATCACCAGAGAACAGATCAATCCCACTGCTGCAGTACAGTGACGTTGGCAGTGCTCTGTGCTGTTATGGGAATTGCTAATATCGCGAGCTGTGACAGATGTGACTTCTGTCACTCCATAGTTACAATAGAATATACATGATAATTGAACATGTTTTCTCCGCGGCTGTAGTGATCCGCTGATGGATGCATTGAGAACTGTACGGACAATTGCGAATGTCCCTAACCATAACCGCTCTATTTATTGATTATTCTAGAATTCCTACTAAATTTAAATTAGCGGTGAATAAATTAGTCCAGCAACTAATGTAACGCTATAATGACTGCAAACGAATCTATTATGTCAATTGTTAATGCCTCGAGCGGTAACATGTCTGTCCTTTGCCACTCTATAATCACAAAGCAACATGTATCATCACTGAACAGATTATTCCAACAGCTACAGTGCTCTGTTGGTTGATGTGCTAAGTTCAGCACAGTCAGGTGTGAACATCACTAGCCATAACATTAATATATATTCGCTGATCTGGAATTTCTTCGGAATTTTCGTCATCAGTGAACAAAGCAGTTCGGACGATTCAGTACTGTGATTATGGCTATACGCAGTAATGTGTCGTCAGATTTTAATACCTCGAAGGTTAATGTATCTGTATCTTTTCATTCTAGAGTTCCTAGGCCTTGGAAACCATAAGCGAACAGATTTTTCCAGCGGCTAAGGTGCTATGTTGGCGGGTGTACTGAGTGATACACAGTCATCTGTATATATCTCTAGATATGCCCGCACAATACAATGATTATTCTATAATTGCTTTAGATTTTAAATCGTCAGTGAACAAAATATTCCAACTCGTATGTTACCGTGATGAGGGCTGTACGTAGTCACGCTTTGCCAATTGTTAATGCCTGGCGGTACAACGGGTGCATAATTTTTCATTCTAGACTTGCTACATAATCTAAATCATCATTGAGTATGTAAATCCAATGGCTGCAAGACTCTGCTGGTGCAGGTACTATGTACCGTTGTATCAATTGCAAATATCTCTAGCCATGAGCGTACTACACATTGACATTTCCAGAATGAGAGTGGGAAATATATTATCAACATACAAAGGGATGTAACGAATTACAGTACCGCCACGATGGTTGTTCTAAGTGCTGGGTTGTCAACTGCTTACATCTAGAGGTATAATGGATCTGATTACTTTTACTCTAGACTTGGTGTAGAATATTTATCATCAGTGATCGGATCAATAAAGTAACAACAGATCTCTGATGTTGGATGTACTATGTACCGTTCTGTCGATTGTAAGTATCTATAAAACTACCCGTACCATGCATTGATTATTCCGGAATTGCTGTCTAATTTAAGTCATCAATGAACAAGTTATTGCATCTGCTGCAGGAATGTGGTGATGGCTGCACTCAATACTCTCTTGTCCATTTTTAATACCTCATAGGAAAATGGATCGGTATTTTCTCATTCTAGTACTGCTGTAGAATATAAGTGATCAATGAACAGACCTATCCAACTGCTACAGTGCTTTGGTGATATATGTAATACGAATCGTACTATCAATTACATATTTCTTATCCATAATCGCACAACACATAGGTTATTCACGAATCTGATTGGAATTTTCGTGTACCATTGATCAAATTAGTGCAACTGCTGCAGTACGGTGACGACGGCTGTACTCAGTCCTGCTGCGTAGGTAGCTAATGCCTGCAGGTATGATGGATCTGTGATTAGTCTCAGTAGAATTGCTATAAAATCTAAATCATCACTGAACAGGTTATTCCAAAGGCTGCAGTGGCCTGCTGGCGGATGTCCTTAGTACCGTAATGTCAGTAGTAATTGTCTCTAGCCATAACTGTACAAGACACTGATTACACTGGAGTGGCTGTGGAACTTGCATCATCAATGAATAGGTTCATCCATCTGCTGAAGTACTGTGAAGACGGTTGAGCTCATTAATATGTTGCCATCCGTTAAAGTCTCGAGCGATAATGGTTCCGTCTTTTGTCAATCCAGAATTGCCATAGAAACTACATCATTATTGGACGTACTAATCCAACGGCTACATTGCTTTGTTGGTTGACGTTGTATGTACCGTTCTCTCAATTGTATATATCAGTAGCAATAACCGTACTATGTAATGATCATTCTAGAATTGCTGCTAAACTTAAGTTTTCAGTGATCATGTCAGTCCAATTGCAAGGGTACTGGGATCATGGGTGCACTGAGTAGCGTTTTGTTAATTGATAGAGTCTCGAGAGATAATGGCTCATTTCCTGGTCATTTTATAATTCAATAGAACTTAAGTCGTCACTGAAGAGATTAATCCAACGGCAACAGTGCGCTGTCGGTGGATGTAACAAGTACCGTTCTATGAATTGTTAAAATCTGTAACCGTAACTGATGAGTACATTGACTTTCTAAAACTACTGTGGAAACTATATAGCTACTGAACTGGTTAATCCAACAGCTACTGTGCCCTATTTGCGGAAGTACCAACTATAGTACTGGAAATTGCAAATGTCTCTTGCAATAACTGATGTATTCATAGATTGTACTAGTACAACTTTCGGATTTTAATTATCAATGAACTGATTGATGCAACGGGTATAGCGCAGAGAAGATGGTTGTGCACTGTACTGTTATGTCAAATGTTAATATCTCGAGCTCTAACGGATCTGACTTTGGTTATTATATAATTGCTATTGAATATAAATCATCAGTGAAACGTTTAACCCGACGGCTACTGTCCACCATCAATATACGTTCTAAGTACCGTACCATCATTTGTAAACCTTTCTATTCATTACCGCGCTATAAATTAACTACTGTACAATTGATGTTAAATTTTAAATATCAGTGAGCAAATTCTTCCGGCGCATAACGTACTCTGACGATGTTGGTACTCAGTAGTGTTTCGTCAATTGTTAACTTCTCGAGCGATAAAGGGTTACTGCTATGGCATTGTACAACTCCAGTATTATATAAATCATCGCACAGCAGATTAATGCTGTGACTACACTGCTCTCCTGGTGGACGTAACTACTACCGTACTGGGTAACGTAAATATCTCCGTCCATGGCTGATGTATACATTGATCTTTCCAAAACTACCGTAGAATTTAGGTCATAGCAGATCAGATGGTTCCAACGGGCGCTGCATTGTGATTACGGGTGTTCACTGTGCTGTTCCGTCAATTTTTGTATCTGAAGCTATATTGGGTCAGTCCATTGTTATTGCAGAATTTCTGTGGTATCTAAATTATCACCGAACAGATTAATCCGACGCTACTCCAATTTATCTGTGGATGTACAAGCAAACGTATTCGGAATTTTAAATGTCTCCACCCATAGCTGATGTACACACTGATTTTTCTATTACTTCCTTAGAATTTAAACCACCGGGGATCATATTATTCCACCTGATGTACTACTGTGGCGATAGCTGTACTCAGTATTGTTTCCCCCATTGTTAATGTCTCCAGCTGCAACGGATCCGTCTTTCGTCAATCCAGAATTGCTATGTCACCTTAATCACCGTTATACTGGTTAACTCAACGACTACAGTGCTCTGTTAATGGACGTGTGAAGTACCGCACTGTCAACTGTAAATATCTCTAGCCATAACCGCCCCATACGTTGATTATTATAGAATTACCTTTAAATGAAAGCTTTGGTGAATAAATTTGTCCAACGGCCAAAGAACTCCGATGATGGCTATACACAGTGTTGTCTCAAAGCTTATCAGTGCCTCGAGCGACAATGGGTCAGTCCTTTGTCATTCTAGAACAGCATTAGAAATTTTATCGTCAATGGACGTATTAATGCATCGAATAAAGTGATCTATTGGTGGACGTTCCAACTTCCGTACTGTGAGTCGTTAATATCCCTAGCCGTAACTGACGAATACATCGGTCGTTCTAGAACTGCCGTGGAATATATATCACCACTGACCTAGGCAATCCAACGGCTACGGTGCTCTATTCACGGTTGTATCAACTACCGTACAGGGAATTGTAAATACGTCTAGAAATAACAGATGAATACGTTGATTATTTTGGACCCAACGTGGAACTTATGCCATCACTGAATACATTAATCCCAGAGCTGTACTGCTGTGCTGGTGGATGCACTCGGTACTGTCATGTCAATTTTAATATCTCGAGTTACAACTGATCCGCCTTTGTCGCTCTGGAAATGCTCTAGACTTTAAATCATCAGTGAACAGGATAACTCAACTGCTAAAGTGCTCTGTTGGTGGATATGCGACGTACTGCAATGCCAGTTGCAACTATCTATAGAGATATATGGTAATCTCATTGATTAGTGTAGAATTGCTATAGAATTTAAAACATCAGCGTCCAGATTAGTCAAACGGCTACAGTGCGCCGCTCATGTCAATTGTATTGGCATATGTCAATATCTGCATAGACAATTGCTCCCTCATTTGGTATTTCTACTGTTGATAAGGAATATAGGTGTTCAGCGAACCGATTAATTCAGTGGCTATACTATTTTACGGATGGCTATACTATCTGCTTTAACTTAACATATGTCAAAGCGTGTACCGGTATGTGATATACAGATTGACCGTTCCATAACTGCTATCGAACACAAATAACCAGTGGACAAACTAGTGCATCGCATTCAGTACTCTTATGATGGCTGAATTCTCTACTCTCTTGTCATATGTCAATATATCGACCAATAATGTATATACCATTCGTCATTCTAGTATTGCTACGGAATATAAGTCACCAGTGATCAGACGAATACAACGCCCTCAGTGCTCCTGTGGTGGAGGTACTAAGTACAGTACTACATATTGTATACGTCCCTAACCATACCTGCACTATAAATTGATCATCCTGGAATTTATATGGAATTGACGTCATGAGCGAACCGATTAACACCACGGCTGCAGTTCAGCGATGATGTCTGCACTGAGTACAGTGTTGTCAATTCTTAATTAAACAAGCGATAATGGATCGGTCTTTGTACATACTAAATATGCTCTAGAAACTATATCATTAGTCAACAGGATAATCCACTCTCGACGGTGCTCTGTTGAACCACGTACTGGATACCGTACTTTCAATTGTAAATGTTTCTAGCCCTATCCGTCCTATGCATCGATTATTCTGGAGCTGCAATGGAATTAACGACGTCAGTGGACAAACTAATTGAAATGCTACATAACTATCATAATGGCTGTACCCAGGACTGCTTTGTCAATTACAAATATCTCGAGGGTTAATGTGTCTGCCTATTGACATTCTGGAATTGCTGTAGAACATACGTCACTGAGCAGATTAATCGAAAGGTTGCACTGCACTGGGGGTCGACATGCAATGTACCGCACAGCCAATTGCAAGTGTCTATAGCTGTATTTAACATGTTCATTGATCATTCTGGCACTGCAGTGGATTTCAAGTCCTCACTGAACAGATGAATACTTCGTACACAGCGCTCTGTTGCTGCATGTACTTAGCACCGTACTGCCAAATGTAAACTTCTATAGACATAACTCAACTGCACATGGCTAGCTCTAGGACTACTGTGCAATTTAAATCATCAGAAAACAAATTATACAAGTGTCTACATTAGTGCAATGATGCCTGTGCACGGTACTGTTTGGACATGAGTCAATGTCTCAAGCGGCAATTGCTCTACCTATTGATCCTTTCACAATTGCTCAAGAACTTAGATGCACAGAGAACAGATTAATACAACGGCTATAGTAATGTGTAGACGGCTACACTCAGAAATGTATTGTTAACCGTCAATAACACTAAAGATATCTTATGCATCCGTTGATAATACTAGAATTGCTGTGGAAATTGCATCATTTGTTAACATGTTAATCCATCGGCCACAGTACTATGATGACGGCTATAATCAGTATCGTGACGTCAACTGTTAATGCCTCGAGCGATAAGGGATCTTTCCTTTGTTATTCTAGTTTTCCTCTAGAATTTAAATCATGTGCGACCAGATTATTCAACCGGCTGCTGTGCCCTGCTGGTGGCAATATTCAGTAAGGCAGTGACACATCTGAATTTCGCCAGCGGCGATTGCGTTGTCCATTGATCATTCTACAATTGCCGGGGAACACCGATGTTCATCGAAGCGATTAATACAATGGCTATAGTTTTGTGTAGATGGCAACAACAAGGACAGTGTAGACATTTGTCAATATCACTACCGATACATGATGTATCCACTTATCATCATAGAATAGCTATTGAGATTAAACCATCAGTGAACAGAATAATCTAGCGGCTACAGTGCTTCCGTCATAGATATAATATGTACTATACTGCCTATTGTAAGTGTCAGTATCCATAAACGGTCTATGTATTTATAATTTTAGCACTCCTGAGGAACTTATGTCATCAGTGAACAAATTAATCCAGCGGTTACAGCGATCTGTTTGTTGATTTACAGAGTACTGTAGTGTCAGTTGTAAGTAACTCTGGCCCAAACCCTACTATGTAATTATTATTCCAGAATTGCTGTGGAATTTAAATCAGAAGTGAGCAAATTATTACAACGGCTGGAGTACTGTGATGATGGCTGTACTCAGTACTGTTTTTCCCATTGTTAATATCTCGTGGTACAATATATCTGCCCCTTTTCATTGTAGAACTGCTATGGGACTTAAATCATCAATGAAAATATTACTAAACCGGCTACCGTGCTCTGTTGATAACAATACTCTGCACTGCATGGAGCTGTATCTAGTTCCCCCGGCGTCAATTACTCCATCCATAGAAGATGCTAGAAATGCTGTAGAACGTATACGGTCACCGAACAGAGTTATACAATGGCTATAGTATCGTCTATATGACTGCAATTAGCACTGTTTTCTCGTTTGCAATATCACTGCCGATATACACTCTATCCGACGATTGTTCAAAAATAGTTACGTAGCTAAATCATTATCTAGCGGATTAATCCATCGGCTACGTTTCTCTGTTGGTGGATGTTCTAGGTACCGTTCAGTCTGCTGTAAATATCTCTAGATGAAACATATCCATACACTGATTATTCTAGAGATGCTATCGGTTTGTAATGGTCAGTGCAAATTAAATGCATTGCCTACGGTAATGTTATGACGGCTGTACTCAGTATTCTGTTGTCCGAGGATGTATCACGAGCGGTTGTGTATCAGTCATATATCATTCCATAATTGCCGTAGAATTAAAATGATCAGTGAACAGATTACTCAACGGCTGCTTTACAGTTGTGGTGCCTCTTATGGTTGCTGTTATGACAAGTGTTATTACCTGGAGCCCTGAGGCATATATTTTTTGTCATTCTAGGTAAGCTGCATAATCGAAATCATCATTCTACTGGTTAATCCAACGTGTACAGTGCTCTGCTGATAGGTGTAATAGGTACTGCGCCCTCAATCGTAAATATCGCTAGCAATAACTGTACTATACACTGATTATTCCAGTAATGCAGTTAAACTTAGATTATCAGCGAACAAATTAGTCCAGCCGATAATGTACAGTGATGATGGCAGTACTCACTGCTGTTTCGTCAATTGTTAATATCTCGTGCCAAAATGGTACAGGCCTTTGTCACTCTAGGATTGCAATAGGGTATAAAGCATCACTGATCAGATTAATCCAATGTCTATAAGGCTCTATTGGTGGATGCACGTCCTACCGCACTGGGAATTGCAAATATCTCTAGCCAATGGTGTTGAACACATTGATCATTCTTGAACTGCCGTAGAATTTAAATCGTCAGTGGACTGATTAATCCAACGGCTGCGGTACTGTGATTATGTCTGTTCTCAGTACCCTTATGCCAATCGTTGGTATCTTGAGCTGTAACGGATCTGTCCTTTATCATACTAGAATTGCTTCAGAATGGGCGTAATCAATGACGAGATCTACAGAACTGCTACAGGGCTCTGCTGATGGATGTACAAAGAACCGCAATGTCAATTCTAAATATCTCTTGCTATAACCGTACAATACACTGAATACCCTAGACTTGCATTGGAATTTAGATCATCTCTGAACTGAACTGATAAAACAGCGGATACATTTATCAATTTGCTGATTTACCAAACAACGTACTGGGAGTTTTTAATATCTCTAAACATAACAGATCGAAACACTGGTTATTCTAGAGCTACTGTGGTATAGGAAACATCACGGAAGAAATGGGTACAACGGATAGAGTACTGTGGTAATGGCCGTACTCAGTACGGATTCATCGATTGATAACTGCTCCAGCGGTAATGGGCCAAACCTATGTCACTCTAGAATTGCAACAGGATAAAACACATCTTTGAACGGAATAATACAATGGCTACAATACCATATTGGTTACTCTAGAATTACCATGGAAATTAAATGTTCACAGAAACGATTAATCCGTCGGATACTGTTCTGTATCGGTGGATGCTACAATTATAGTGGTGGGAGCTGCAAATATCTTCATCTGCAACAGGCGTACACTCGATTATTCTAGAAATGCTGTGGAATATGAGATGTGAGTGAACAAACTAACACAACGGCTATTGTATTGTAATCATTGCTATGCATAGCAGTGCTGTGTCAGCGATTAATGCCTCGAGTTATAACGGATCAGTCTTTTCCCATTGTAGAATTGCTACAGAATACAGATCATCATTGAACAGATCAATCCAAATGATACAGTGCTCTGTTGACAGATGTACTAAGAGCCGTACTGTCATTTATAAATGCCACTACAAGAAACCGTGTTGTACCTCGACAATCCTAAGCTTGCTTTTCAATTTAAAGCACCATTGAGCAGATTAACCCTTCGCCTACAGTACTCCATCGGCGGATGTACCAACTACCGTACCTGGAATTGCTAGTATCGGCAGCCAAATATGATATACACATGGATTATTCTAGAGCTCCTGTGGAATTTCAATCATCAGTGAACAGATTAATCCAACGGCTGCGGTAGCGTGAATATGTCCGTACGGTGTACCTCTGTGTCAATTGTTAATATCTCGAGCAATGACGTATCTGTCTTTCGTCATGCTACAATTGCAAAATAATATAAAACGTCTCTGAACATATTAATCGAATGGCTACAGTGATCTCTTTGCGCATGTACCTGCTAGAGTACTGGAAATTGAAAATATCGCTAGCTACAGCTGATGCATGCATAGACCGTTCTCGAACAACTGTGGAATTTGAATCATCAGTGAACAAACTAATATGACGGCTGCAGTAATCCTATGATGGCCGTAATAGGTACTGCTGTTTCAAACGTTAATACCTCGGGCCACAAAGAATATTTGCTTTTTCATTCCAGAAATGCTATACGATCTACGTCATCATGGAAGAGATCAATTCAACGGCTACAGTGATCTGGTGATGGATGTACTAAGTACAGTAATGTAAATTGTAAATAACTGCAGCCATATACCTACCATATATTTATTATTCGAGGATTGCTACTATGTCCAGTCTATCTTTGAAGAAATTAGTCCAACGGGTTAAGTACCTAAAAATTTACGTACTATTGTTTCCAAGAATGTTATTGTCTCGAGCTATAGAGGATCTCTTTTTTGTCGTTCGAGAATGGCCATAGTATCTAAATCATTATTTAATAAGTGAATCCAAAAGCTGCAGTACTCTGTTGGCGGATGTACCAGCTACCGTGCTGTGAACAGTGAATATCTCTCGCAATACCTGGTGTGTACAATTATTACCCCAGAAATATCGTGGAAGTCAAATCGCCACTGAGCAGGTCAATGCAGAGGCTGTTGTACTGTGATGATAGCTGCAGTAAGTACTGTGTTGTCAGTTTTCTAGGTCTCGATTTGTAATGGACCTGATTCTCGTCATTCTAGAATTGCTGTGGTATCTACGTAGCCATTGAACAGATTAATCTAGCGGCTACGGTGCTGTCCTTGTGGATGTACCGACTACCGTTCAGGGAATTGTAAATATCTTTATCTGTAGCAGTACTATATAATGAAAATTCTAGAGTTGCTTCTAAGTTTAAATTATAAGTGATGAAATTATTCCTACGACAAAGGTACTGTGATGGTGGCTGAACACAGTGCTGTTTCCACAAATGTAAATATCTCGAGCTCTAATGGATCTCTCGTCTGTCATTCTAGATGTGCCACAGTATATAGATCATCATTGGCCTGGATAATCCAGCGCCTGCGGTACTCTATTGGTGGATACACCAGCTACCGTAATGTGAGAAGTAAATGTGTCTAGTTGCAACTGGTGTATACATCGATTATTCTAGAACTACTGTGGTATTTAGGACGTCACTGGACACACTAATTTAACTACTGCAGCGCCCCATTTGTGGATGTACCAACTACCGTTACGGTAAATGCTAAAACCACCATCCATGGCTGACGGATGCATTGATTATTCTATACCTGCAATGGAATTTAAATCATCAGTGAACAGATTAATGCTGCATCTGAAGTACTGTGGTGATGGCTGTATTGAGTACTGCTATGTCAATAGTTAACTTCTCGAGATGTGCCGGATCTGCCTTTTGTCATTCTAGAGTTGCTATAGAATGAACATCATCATTGAGGACGTCCTTTGAACGGCTACAGTGATCAGCTGACGGATGAAATAGGTACTCTACTGTCAATTGTAAATATTTGTAGCCGTAACCTTACCATACATTGATTAACCTAGACCTTTTTGTAATTTACTTCCTTCGAGAATAAATTATTCCAGCAGCTACTCTTCTGTGATGATGGCCGTACTCGGCATTGTTTCGTCAATTTTTAATTTCTCGAGCGATAACGGGTCAGCCAATTGTCGTTCTGGAATTGGAATAGAAGGAGTCATCTTTGAAAAGATCAATCCAACGGCTACGCTGCTCTATTATTGAACGAACCAACTACCGCACTGGGAATTTTAAATATATCTATCCATAAATAATGTATACATTGATTACTCTTGTAGTGCTGTGGGAGTTAAGTCGTCACAGAACAGATTAGTACATCGGCTACTGTCCCCCTTGATGGATGCATCAACTACCGCACTTTGAATCGTAAATATCTCTTGCCATAGCTGATGTGTACATTGGTGCATCTATGACAATTGTCGAATTAAAGTCATCCGCGAGCAAATTATTCCAACGCGTAAGGTACATTGATTTCGGTTACACTTGGCACTGTTTCGTCAATTGTTAGTGTCTCGAGCGATAATGGGACAATCATTCGTCGTTCTAGAGTTGCAATAGGATTTAAATCATCACTGAACGTATTGATCCAGCGGTCGCAGTAATGGAATGATAGCTGTATCCAGTATCCTTGTGTCAACGGTTAAAGTCTCCAGCCATAATGGATATGTCATTTTTCACTTTAGAACTACAAAGGAATCTAAACTATCATTGAGCACACCCAGCCACCGGCTACAGTGGTATCTTGATGGATGTTCATAGATCTGTACTGTCAATTGTGAGTGTCTCTCGCCATAACAGAACTATTCGCTGATTGCTCTAGAATTGCTGACGAAGTTAAGCTAACAGTGAACAAATTATTCCACCGGCAACAGCAAGGAGATTACGGCTGTACTCAGAACTGTTTCGTCGCGTCCTAGTATCTAGAACGATAATGGGCCAGTCCTTTGTCATCCTATACTTGCAATTGAATTTAAATCATCATTGAACAAGTCAATCCAATAGCTACTCCTCTGTGTTGATGTGTGTACTATTCGCCTTAATTTTAACTATCTCAAACAATAACCGTATTATAAACTGATTATTCTGGTATGGCTGTGGAGTTTATATTATAAGTGAACAGATAATCATACGTCTACAGCACTGCGATGATAGCTGCACTCAGTACTGCTATATCAAGTGTTAATGCCCGGAGGGATAGTGCATCTGCATGTTGTCACTCTGGGATTGCAGCAGGAACTATATCATCATTGAACGGGTCACTGTATCAGCTAGAGTGCTCCTTTGGTGCTTGTACTAGGTACCGTACTGTAGGATATAAATATCTCCAGCCATAACACTGGCATAAAATGGTTATTCTAGGGTTTACTAGGAATTTACGCCTTCAGTGGACAAAGTAATGCAACGGCTACAGTACTGTGATGGTGCCACTACCCAGTATTGTGCTGTCAATTGTTAAAGTCTCGACGGGAAATAGATCTGTCCTTCGCCATTCAAGACTTGCTACAGAACCTAAATCATGAATGAGCAGATTATGCCATCGGCTACAGTGCTCCTTTGGTGCGTGTACTGTGTTCCTCACTGACAGTTGCAAATATCTCTAGCGAAGACAGTACTATACATTGTCGATTCCGGAATTGCAGGAGAATTTAATTCATCCGTGAACAATTGATCCAATGACTACTGCACTGTGATGGTAGCTGTACACAGATCTGCTTTGTCAATTTCTTATACATCTTAGGACAAAGGATCTGTATTTTGTTGTTCTAGAATAGCTATAGATCATAAATCACCATTGAACGGACTTATCCGTAGACTACAGTGCTCTCGTAGTGGATGTACAATGTACCTTAATGTCAAATGTACATATACCTAGCACCTACCGTCATATACATTCACTATTCCAGAATTGCTTCTGAATTGGAGTCACCAATGAATAAGTTATTCCAACACCTGCAGTACCGTGGTGATGGTTGGACTCAGTACTGTGTTGTCAATTGCTAACATCTCGAGGGCCAATTGTCATCTATTTCTCATTCTAGAATTGTTTTACGGTATTAGTCATCAGTGAACAGATTGACCCAACAGATACAATGCTCTATTGGTGGGTGTACTGTGTACCGTACCATTAATTGTAAATATCTCGAGCCATAACCATAATGTACGTTGACTAGTACAGAAATGCTTTTGAATTTACGTCACCAGTGAACAAGGTAGGTACTGTGATGATGGCTATACACAGCAGAGTTGTGTCAATTGTTAATACCTCGAGGGATAATGAAGCTGCCTTTTACGATTCTGTAATGGCTGTCATATATAAATCATCACAGAACAGATCAATCCAACGGATACTGTTCTATATCTTTCGCTGCAACAATTACCGTACTGGGAATTGTAAATATCTCTATCCATAACTGACGTATACGATTGTCATTCCAGAATTAATGTGGGATTTATATCATCAGTGATCATATTAATGCAAGGGCTGCAGTTCCGTGATGGTGACTGTTCTCAATACCTTTATGACAACAGTTAATATCTCGAGATGCAACGTATTTGTTTATTGTTAATCTAAGAAGTGCTATAGAATATATGTCGTCATTGAGCAGGTATATGAAACGGCTACATTGTTCTGTCGATGGATGTACTCTGTACCATACTGTCAATGGTATATGTGTGCAGCAATAACCGTACTATACATTGATTGTTCTAGAGTTGCTGCTAAAGTTCTAATATAAGTGAAGAAATTGCTACATCCTATAAAGTGTTGTGATGAAGGTTGTGATCAGAGCTGTTTAGGCAAATGCTGATGGCTCTACATATAATGCGCTAGTCCCTTTTCATTCTAGCTTTCCAGTAGAATTTAAATCATATGTGAACAGACTGACCCAATGGTGACCGTGCTGTATTTACGAATGTACCAATTATCGTAATGGACATTGTAAACATCTCTAGCCGTAACTGACGTACAGGCTTACTCTTCTAGAAATACTCCGGCGTTCAGATAATCACTGAGCGGATTATTCCAACGGATGCAGTGCCTTTTTGATGGATGCACCAACTACATTACTGGGAATTGTGTACGTTCCTAATCAAAACTGATGCATAGATAGGTGATTCCAGATCTGCTGTGGTATTTATTTTGTCATTTAACTGAATAACACAACGGCTACTGTGCCCTGTTAGTGGATTTATTGGGAAGGGTACGGTTATATGCAAATAACTCAAGCCATGGACGTACTATGCACTGATTATGATAGAATTGCAGATAAACATATATCATCAGCGAAGAAATTAGAACAGCGGCCAATGTAACATGATGATGGCAGCACTCAGTACTGTTTCGTCAATTGTTAATGTCTCGTGAGGTTATGTGTCAGTCCTTCGTCATTCTAGAACTGCAACAGGGCATATATAATCACTGAACACATTAGTACAATGGCTACGGTTCTCCGTTGGTGAATGTACTGACTGCCTTCATCGGAACTGTTAATATCTCTAACCATATCTGACGTATATATAGTTCATTCCGGAACAACTGCCAAATTTATATCATCGCTGAACACATAAATAGTACGGCTGAAGTGCTCTAGTGGTGGATGAACCAGCTACCGTTCGGGGAATTGCAAATATCTCTATTCGCATCTGACTTGTGCTCTGATTATTCCACAACTACTATGAAGCTTTTGTCATCATTGACCATATTAGTCCAACCGTAGCAATAATGTGCTGATGGCTGTGCATAGTAACGTCATGACAATTGCTAATGCTTCGAGATGTACCGGACCTTTCTTCAGTAATTCTAGAACTGCTATAGAATGTACATCATCACTGAGGACGTTAATTCATCGGATACAGAGCACCGTTGACGGCTGTACTACGTACCGTACTGTAAGTTTAAACATTTGCGGCCATAACCTTACTATACATTGATTATTCTCGAACAACTGTTGATGGATATTCCAACTACCGTACCGGGAATTGTAAATATCTCTAGCCATAACTAAAGAATGCATTGATTATACTAGTGCTACAGTGCAATTTGAATCATCTGTGAACTGATTAATTCAGCGCATGAAGTAATGTGGTGATTGCTGCACTCAGCACTGTTGCGTCAATTGTTATTAACTCGAGCAATAACGGATACGTCCCTTGACATTCTAGAGTTGCCACAGGATATCAGTCATCACTGGATCGTTGGATGCAATGGCTATAGTGCTCTTGATGGATGTACTAGGTACCGTAATCTCAAATGTAAATGTCTCCAGACGAAACCGTGCGGTGCCATGATTGCTCTAGAATTGCCTTCGAACTTACAGCACCAGTAAGCAAATTATTCCGACGGCAACATTACGGTGAAGGTGAAAGTGCTCAGAACTGTTTTGTCACTTGTTAATGTGTACGGCGACAATGAGTCAGTCCCTTGTCGTTCTAGAACTTCAATGGTATATAAATCATCACTGAACAGATTACCCCAATGTCTTTAGTGCTGAATTGGTGGATGTACCAAATACCGTACAGGGACGTGTAAATATCTCCAGATACGCTTGATGTATACATTGGATGTTCTACAAATACTTTGGAATTTATGTCAACAGTGAACGGATTTATCCAACGGTTCCAGTGATCTCTTGGTGGATGTACCGACCAACAAACCGGGAATTATGGTCACCACTAGCCATAACTGATGCACACATTTATTATTCCAGAACTACTGTGAAATTTAAGTCACCAGTGAAGAAGCTTTTCAATCGGCGACAGTACTGTTATGATGCCTGTACGCAATATTGCGTCGTCAATGACGAATATCTGAAGCGATAATGCGTTAGTCCATTTTCATTCTAGAATAGCAATAGGATATATATCATAAATGAAAATATTATTTCAGCGGCTACAGTTCTCCATTGGTGGATGCATCAACTACCGTACTAGGTATTTTAAATATCTCTTGCCCTAACTGATGAGTACATTAATTATTCTAGAACTACTGCGGAATTTAAGTCGTAAAGGACGAAATGAATACAAAGGCTACCGTACTGCTATGATGACCGCACATAGTACTTTGTTGTCAGTCGTTATTATCTCGAGCGGTAATGGGTATATCTGTTGTCACTCTAGAATTTCCATAGAATATATGTCATCATTTAATAAATCAATCGAACGGATACCCTGCTGTGTTGATGGGTGCACTAAGAACCGCACTGTCAACTGTAAATATCTGCAGCAATGACCGTACCCTTCATTGGCTATCCTAGACTTGCTACTCGACTTAAGTCATCACTTAACAGATTAATACAGCGGCTACAGCGCCGCGACGTGGCTTGCACTCAGTACCGTTCCGTCAGTTGTTAATATCTCGAGCGGCAATGGATTGGTCCCTTATCATTCTAGAAATGCAATAGAATCAAAATCATAATTGAACGAACCAATACAAGCGCTACAGTGCTCTATTCATGGAGGTACCAGGAACCGTACTGCCAATGGAAAATATCTCCATACGTAGCCGCTCTATACATTGATTAACCATGACTTGCTCTCGAAATTTCATCACCAGTGTGCAGTTCAGTCCAACGGCTACAGCACAGTGATGATGCCTGTACACAGTCCTGTTTCGTAAATTGTTAATGTCTCGAGCGGTAATGGGTCAGCCCATCGGCATTCTAGAAAAGCACCGGCTGCAGTGCTTTATTGGTGGATGTACAGACTACCGTTTTGGGAATTGCTAATTTCACCATTCATAACTGATGTACACATACATCATTCTATTTCTAATGTGGTATATTGTGGTCATCAAGGAGGAAACTAATCCAACGGATATAGAACTGTGGTGATGGCTCAACTTTTTACCGTTATGACATTCGCTAATGCCTAGGGTGATAATGAGTCAGTCCTTTGTCATTCTATACCTGCAACAGAAAGTAAATAATCACTGAGCAGCTTAATCCAACGACCATATTGCTCCATTCTTGGATGCCCCAATCACCGTTCTGAGAGCTGTTAATACCTGTAGCAATAACTGACGAATACGTTGATCATTATGGGACTCCTGTATAATTTAAATCAGCTTAACAGATTAATGCAGCGGATGCAGTGTGCTATTGGTGGATGCACCAACTACAGTTCTGGGATTTCTAAAGGTCTCTATACGTAACTGGTGTATACCATGACAATTCTAGGACTACTGTGAAGTATATATCAGCGGTCAGCAGAAAATTCCAGCGGCTGCATTACCGTGAGTATGGCTGTACTCGGTACTGATTCGTCAATTCATGATATCTCAGGTGATGATGGGCCAGTACGCATCATTCTAAAACTGGAACAGCATGTAACCCGTCACTGAACAGCTTAATGCAACTGCTACATTGCTCTATTGGTGGATGTACCAAAGGCAGTACTGGGAGCAATAAATATCCCTATCCATGACTGACGCATACATTGAACATTCTAAAACCACTGTGTAATCTAAGCCATCACTGAAGGGATTAGTGCAACTGCTGAAGTACTGTATTGGTGCATACACCAAATACCGCGCAGGGAATTGTAAATATCTCTAGCCATAGGTGATGTATGCATTGAAAATTCTAGAAATTATGCGGAATTTAAATCATTAGTGAGTAGATTAATCCAACTCCTGCAACACTGTTATGATAGCTTCACACGATACTGATATGCCAACTGTTAATTTCTCCTGCTGCAACGGATATTCCTTTTGTCATTATAGAATTGCCATTATATCTACATCATCATTGAACGTGCTAATGTAACGGCTATGTGGATGAATGTGCTAGTTACGGTACTAACAACAACTCTGGATATCGGCGGCCATATTCGTACCACGCATTGATTCATCCAGCATTGCCGTTAAAATCAGTTTACAAGTGAAGCAACTAGTCCACCGGCTAAAGTACTGTGATGTCGGCTGTACCCGGTACTTTTCCGCCAATTGTTAATACCTCTGGCGATAATGGGCCAGTCCTTTGTTATTCTATATTTGCAAGGGTATTTAAATAATCACTGAACAGCTTAATCCAACGTCTAAATTGCTCCATTGGTGGATACACCAATCACCGAACCGGGAATATTTAATATCTCTAGACATAACTGATGTATGCATTGATTACTCTGACTCACCTGTGGAACTTAAATCATCGCTGAACGGATTAATCCAACGGATGCTCTGCTCTATTGTTGGATGTACCAACTACCGAATTGGAAATGGTAAATAATTCAATCCACAACAAATGGATGCATTAATTTCTCTAGAGCTGTTGTGGAATTCAAATCATCACTGAACAGATCAATACACCGGCTACAGTTCTGTAATAGTGGATTCACTGTGAACCGGGCTGTCAGTTTCAAGTGCCTCCAGCCGCATCCGCACTATGCATAAATTACCATAAATTTCACATTAAACTTAAATTACCAGTAAACATATTAGTCCAACGGAAAATGTACAGTGATGATGGCCGTACCCAGTACTGTTTCGTCATTTGTTAGTGTCATGGGCGATAATGGGCCAGTCCCTTGTCCTCCTAGCATTGCAAGGTTACTCAAATCAGCACTGATCCGCTTAATAACTCAGGTACCGGGAATAGTTAATACCTCTATCCATAGCTGATGTACACCTTGAACATTCTAGGACAGCTGCGGAATTCATGTTATCAGTGTACAGATTAATCCAGCGGCTGCAGTACTGTGATGATGGCTGTATTCGGTACTGTTATGTTAATTGTTAACACCTCTTGCGGTAACGGACATGTCTTTGTCAATCTAGAATTGCTATAGGATCTACATCACAATTGAGTAGGTTAACAGGACGGCTACGGCGCTCCGTTGATGGATGTACAAAGTACCGTATTGTCAGTTGTAAATACCTGTAGCCGTAACGGTACTATGCATTGACTATCCGAGGTATGCTGCTTAACATATGTTATCTGACAAAACAATTAGTCCAACGGCTGAAGTAATGTGATGATGGCTGTACTCAGAACTCTTTCGTAAATTGATAGTGTCTCGGAAGTTTGTGGGCCTGCCTTTCTAGATTTGCAAAGGTGTACAAATTATCACTGAGCAGATTGATTAAACGACTACAGTGCGTCATTGCTGAATTCACCAACTACCGTACTGGGAACTGTAAATAAGTATAGCCACAACTGATGCATACTTTGATTATTCCAATGCTACTGTGGCATTTAAGTCGTCAGTGACGAAATAAATCCAACGGCTACTGTACTATTATGATGGATGTGCTTAGTACTGTGTCCTCAGTTGTTAATATCTCGAGCTATAACGGATCTGCCTGTTGCCATTCTAATGTTTCCATAGAATATATATAACCATTGAAGAGAAAAGACGAAAGGCTACAGTGCTCTATTGTTAGATATAGCGGCCAACAAACATTGAATTCTAAATATCTCTAGCCGTAACTAATGTATACATAGATTATTCTAGAACTACTATAGAATGTAGGTCATGCCTGAACATATAAATCCAACGGCTACATTGCTCTATTGGTGGAAGCACCAACCACCGTACTGAAAGTTGTAGATACCTCTAGCAGTAACGGACTTGCAAATTGATTACCATTGAGCTACTATGGAATTCAGGTCATGAGTGACAAAATTAATCCATCGGCTACAGTACTGTGCTGATGGCTGCACATATTACTCAGCTGTCAGTTGATAATATCCGGATCTATATCGGATCCGTCCCTTCCCATTCAATAACTGCTACAGTATCGAATACATCATTGAAGAGGATATTCCAACAGCTACAGTGCTCTGTTGATGGATGTACTGAGAACCGTCCCGTCAATAGTAAATATCTCTAGGCATAAACTTGCAATATATTTATAATTCCTGAATTGCTGCGAAATTCAATTAGTTAATGGTGAAATTAGTGCAACGGTTTAAGAACACTGGTGATGGCTGTACTCGGTACTGTTTCGCCACTTGCTAATGACACGTGCTATAACGAAACTGTCTTTTGCAGTGCTAGATTTGCTATAGATTCCAAATCGTCATTGAACAGGTTTTCCAAACGTCTGCAGTTATCTACTGGGGGATTTGCCGACTACCGTACTTCGAACTATTATTACTTGAAGCCATAACTGGTGTGTATATTGGTTATACTTGATCTCCGTGGAATTTACATCTGCATTGGGCCGATAAATCCAACGGCTACAGTGCTCCATTGGCCTATGTGTCAACTACCGCACTGTGAATTGTTAATTTCTCTAGCCACAGGCGATGCATGAATTGTTTAATCTTGGACTACTGTGGAACTTAAGTTATCACTGATCAGAATATTCCAACGGCTACAGCACTGCGATGATAGCTGTACATAGTACTGAGTTGTCAGTTGTTGACTCCTCGAGCAATAACTGATTCGCTTCCTCCGATTCTAGAATTGCCACAGAAAACGTATCATCATTTAACAGATAAATCTAAAGGCTAGTGCTCTGTTGAAAGATGTACTAAGTAGTGTACTGTCAATTGTAAATGTCCCTAGACATAACCGTGTTATACATCCTGAATCTTTCATTTGAATTCAGTCCACCGCTGAACAAATAAGCCAACGACTTCAGTACCTTATAGCCGCATGCAGCAATTACCGTACTGGTAATTACAAGTATAAGCAGCCTTCACTTGTGTATTCCAGACTTCTGTGGTATTTAAATCATCAGTGAACAGATTAATCCAGCGATAGTGCTACTGTAACGATGGCTGTACTCAGAGCCGTTTTAATAATTGTTAATGACTCAAGCTATAACGGATCTGTCATTTGTCATTCTAGAATTGACAATGTATCTGAGTCACCATTGAACAGGTTAATTCAACGGCTGCAGTAGCCTATAGGTGGATGTACCATGTACTGTACTGGGACTTGTAAATGCTTCTAGGCTTAGCAGATGAACATATGGGTTATCCTAAAACTACTGCGGAATTAAAGTCACCAGTGAGCAGATTCATACAACCGCTACAGTAATGCTCTGATGGGTGTACTTAGTACTGTGTTGCCACCTGTAAATATCCCCATCGGTAATGCATCTGCCTTTTGACATTCTAGCAACGCTGTGGAATCTAAATGATCATTGAACAGATCAATCCAGCGGCATTTGTGCCCTGTTAATGGATGTACTATGTACCGTACTGCCGGTTGTAAATATCTCTCGGCATAACCGTGCTTTGTATTCATTATTCCAGAGTTGCGGCAAAATTCAAATTATCAGTGGGGAAATTTGATCAACGGTTAAAGTACTGTGATGATTGCAATACTCGTACTGTTATGCCAATTGCCAATACCTCGAGCTCAAGCGGATCTCCCTTTTGTTACCCAAGAATTGATATGGAAGCTAAATCATCGTTGAACAGGCTAATCCAACGACTACATTGCTCTACAGATGGATTTACTGAGCACCATACTGAGAATTTAAATATATCTAGCTATATCTGATGTATACAATGATTAGTCTAGGGCACCTGTCGAATTTAAATCATCGCTGAACAGGTTAATCCAACGGCTACAGTAGCGTGATGATGGTTGCAGTCAGTACTCTCTTGTCCATTGCTAATGTTTCGAGTAATAACGGATCCGCCTTCTGTCACGCTGGAATTGCTATAGAAGCTACTTCACCACTGAAAAGTTTAATTGAACGGCTCCATTGCTCTGTTGATGAATGAACCATGCACCGTGATGCCAATTGTTTATACAAGTAGACATAATCATACCATACATTGATTATTCCAGAATTGCTGTTAAGGTATTTATATCAGTGAACAAATTAGTACAATTGCTGAAGTACTGTGATCATTGCAGTACTCAATACCCTTTAGTCAATTGTTAATGTCTGGAAATAAAAAGGACTTACATTTCTTCATTATTGAGTTGTCATTGAAACTAAACAATCATTGAACATATCAACCCAACGGCTGCGTTACTCTATTGGTGTATGTGCCAAAAGAGGTACTGGGAATTGTAAATATCTCTAGCCGTATCTGATACATATATTGGTTATTCTAGAATTACAGTCGAAATTGGAACATCACTGAACAGTTCAATACCACGGCTGGAGTACTGTGGTAGCAGTACTTAGTACTTTGATGTCAGCTGCTAATGTCTCGAGCGGTAATAGATCAGCCATTCGTCATTCTAGCACTGCCATCGAATTTAAATTATTACTCAGCTGATCAATCCAACGGCTTCAGTGCCCTGTTAGTGGATGTACTAAGAGCCGTTCTGTCAATTGTAAATATTCCGGGACCTAACCGTACGATACATTTACTACACTGTACAGGCCTTGGAATTTAAATCATCACTGAAATAGTCAATCCAGCGGCTACAGTGCTATCTTGGTGGAGTTACCAGCTAACGTACTGCGAATTGTGAATGTCTCTATACATAACAGGTGTATACACTGATTATTCTAAAACTACCGTGGTATATATATAATCAGTGAACACTTTAATCCGACGGCTATGGTACAGTGTTGATGGCTGTAGTAAGTACGGTTTCGTCACTAGTTAATATCCAGGGCTATAATGCCTTTGACATTCTAAAGCTGCAATAGGGTTTTAATCATCACCGAACAGGTAAATCCAACGGCTGCTGTGCTCTATTGATGGATGCACTTCTTACCCTACTGGGAATTGTAAACGGCGCTAGACCTAACTGATATATACATTGATTATTCTGGAGCAATAGTAGAATTTAAATCATCACTGTGCAGATTAATCCAACAGCTACGGTGTTCTCTTCGTTGATGTGCCGACCACCGTACTGGGGTGTTTCAATATCTACAGCTATAATTGATGCAAAGCATTGAATTTTCTAGAGCTACTGAGGAACTGGAATCGTCCGTGGACAAATTAATGCAACGGCTACAGCACTCTGATGATGGCTGTCCGAAGCATTACGTTGTCAGCACTATGTCATTCTCTAGTTCCAGTAGAGTTTAAATTACCACGGCACAGATTGACACGACTGCAGTGCTCTATTTGTGGATGTGGCAACTACCGTATTGGGAATTGTAAATGTCTCTAGCCACAACTGATGATTACATTGACTCTACTAGACTTGCTTTAAATTTACATCACCAGTGTACCAATCAATACAACGGCTACCGTACTGTGATGATGGACGAACTCTGTACTGTTCCGTCAATTGTTAACGTCTCGAGCGATAATGGATCTGACTTCATACATTCTGGGATTGATGCAGAATACACATCATAAGTGAACGGATTAGTGGAATGGAAGCAGTGCTCCGTTGGTGGACGTAATAAGTACCGTACTGTCAATAGCAAATGTTCCTAGACGTACACGCACTATGGATTGATAATTCAAGGCTTGCTGTGGAATTTATGTCATCAATGGACAAATAATTCCAAAACCTACGTTAGTCTGATGATTGCTGTACTCAGACCTGCTATATCTATTGTTAATGCCTGGAGATATAACCGATGAGTAATTAGTCACTTTAGAATTGCTATGAAATCCAAGCAACCACTCGTGAGAATAATCCATCTACTACAGCGCTCTCTTAGAGGATGTACTGAATACCCTACTGTCAGTTTTTATCGTCCCTAGCTATAACAGTGATGTGCATTGATTATACTAGAATGGCGGTGGAACTTATATCACCAATGAACAAAGTATTCCACCGTACACAGTACTGCGAATCTGTCTGTACTCTGTACTGCGTTATCAATTGCTTCTGTCACGAGGGTTAATGGATCTGCTTATTTTCATTCTAGAATTGATGTGCAATATAAATTCAACGAACAGATTAGTTCAATGGCTGTAGTGTTGTGTAAATGGTTAAACCAGAAACGGTACTGTCATTTTTCAGTATGTCTACCATTACTTAAGCCATTCATTTATCATTCTACGAATGCTATTTTGTTTAAGTAATCAGTGAGAGGATTAATGGAACGGCCACAGGGTTATGTTGGTTGACGTACTAACAACCGCATTGTCAATTGTAAACGTTGTCAATTGACAATTTTATCTCTATACGTACCCGTATTATGCATAAGTCATTCTAGTATTGCTGTGGAATTTGAGTCATCAATGTATAAATTATTCCCACAATACAGTGATGACGGCTGCACTCAGTAATCTTTTGACGTATGTTATTTACCCTATCGAAAAATGGTCAATCCGTTTATCATTCTAGAATAGCTATGCTGTTTAATTCCTGGCTGAACTGATTAATACAATTTCTACTGCGTTCTGTTTGTGGATGTACTAACCTCCGTGCTTGCAACTGCAAATTTCTCCGGCCATTAGCGCACTATGCATTAATTACTCTAAACTTGCTCTGGAACATGCACCACCAGTGAACAAATTAATCCAACTGCTAGAGTAATGTGATGATGCCTGTGCTCAGCACTCATTCGTCAGTTATTTATGTCCCTAGCGGTAATTCGTCAGTCCTTTGTATCTCTAGATGTGCAACAGCATTTAAGTCATCATTGAACGGATGGATTCAACGGTCACAGTGCACTGTTAGTGTACGTTCTAAGGACCGCAGTGTCAATTGGGCATATCTCTAGGCATAGCCGTCCTATATATTTCTTACTGGAGACTTGCTTGGGAACTTACATCGTCAGCGGACAAATTTAACCAACGGCAACAGTGCCCAATCTGTGGAAGCTTCAACTACCGTACCAGGTACCATAAATATCTCTTGCCATAACTAGTGTATATATTTATTATTCTATAGCTACTGTGGAATTAAAGTCATCAGTGATCAATTTAATCCAAAGGCTACAATACTGTGATGATGACACTACTTAGTACTCTGTTTTCAGTTGTTTATGTCTTTAGCTATATATGATAATTCTTTTGCCATTCTGGAACTGCAATAGAATATAAATCTTCACTGAACAGGTTAATCCAACGGCTACAATGCTCTATTGGTCGTTGTAACTATTTCCGTACGGGTGGCTGTAAACATCTCCAGCCATAGCTGACGTATCCATTGATTATTCTAGAGACACTATGAAACATAAGTCATCACCGAACAGATTAACCCAACTGCCACATTGCTCTGTTGATGGATATACTAAAGCTGCACTGTCAGTTGTAAATGTCTCTGGCCATAAACGTTCTATACACTGGGTATTCTACACATGCCTTGGAAGTTAAGTCATCACTGAGATGTTCAATCAAAATGCTTCTGTGCCGTCTTGGTGGATGCACCGTCTATCGCACTGGGAATTGTATATATATCCAGTCATAGCTGATGTATGCATTGAATATTCTACAACAAATGTGGAATTTATGTCATCTCTGAAACGGTTAATCCAACGGCTAACACGTTTGAATATTCTACAACAAATGTGGAATTTATGTCATCTCTGAAACGGTTAATCCAACGGCTAACATGTTCCATTGGTGGATGAAGCAACTTTTTCACTGGGAATTGTATATTGCTCCAGCCATAGCTGACGCATCCATTGAATATTCCAGCACTACTGCGCAATTCAAATCATAAGTGAACTGATAAGTCCAACGTCGGCAATACTGTTAGGATGGCTGCACACCGTTCTCTTACGTCAAATGTTAATATCTCGACATTCAACGGATCGCTCTTTCCTCATACTTGAAATGCTAAGCATTCTACATCATCATTGAGCAGGTTAATCCAACGGCTATAGTGCTCTATTGAAGGTTGTACTAAGTACCGCACTGTCAGTTGAAGATATCGCTACCCATGACGGGACTATATACTGATTATTCTGGAATTGCTGTTAAACTCAAGTTACGGGTGCGGAAATTATTCCAACGTGCAAAGCACTGTGATGATGGCGGTAGGCAGTAATCTTTCCAAAACTGTTAGCATCTTGAGCGATAATGCGTCAGTCACTTTGTTATTCTACATTTGCTATGGAACTTAGACCATCAATGAACAGACTAATCCAACGGCTGCAGTGCTCTATTGTCGGATGGAACAACCAGCATCCTGGGAATTGTAAATATCTCCAGTCATAACTGCTGCATACATTGATCATTCTAGAATCACTGTGGAATATATATCACCAGTGAACAGAGAATTCCAACGGTTGCAGTTCTCTTGTGATGTACGTACTCAGTGCTGCTGAGTAAATTGTTAATACCACGAGATACAACGGACCAGGCCTTTGTCATTCCAGGAAGTCTATATCACATACGTCACCGTTGAACTGGTTAATTCAACAGCTAGACTGCCCTATTGATGGACCGACAATCTACAATCCTGACAGTTACGAATGTCGCTTGTCATAATGGCGCGACACATAGTTTATTCTAGAATTGCTATGGAAGTTGAATCATCACTGTGCAGCTTAATCAAACGAATACAGTGCTCTGTTGTTGGATGCACTATGAACCGCGCCGTCAATTGTAAATATCTCTGGCCATGGCTGATGTATATATTAATTACATAGATCTACTGTGGAATTTAAATCATCAGTGAATAAACCGTTCCAACGGCAACAGTGCTGTGCTGATGGATGTACTACGCACCTTGTTACGAATTTTAACTACCAACAGCAAAGCAGTATAATGCACTGATTATTCTATACTTGCTGCGGAGTTTACATTAAAAGTGCATAGATAATCCAACGTGTGCAGTGATGCGATGACAGGTACACTCATTGCTGTTATGTCAACTGTTAAAGCCTGTAGAGATAATGGATCTACATGTTGTCAGCCTAAAATTGCTACAGAACCTATATCATCATTGTGCACTTCATACCATCGGGTAAAGTGTTATGGTGGTGGATGTACTGAACGCCGTAGTGACAGTAGTATAAATCTCTAGCCATAACCGTCCTGTATATTAATTACCCCAGAATGGCTGTGGAGTTTACATAATGAGTGAACAAATAATCCAAATTCTACAGTAGTGTGATGTTTGCAGTACACATTCCAGCCATGTCAATTGATAAAATCTCGAGCGACACTGTATCTGTCTGTTCTCCTTCCAGAATTACTATAGAATCTATGTCATCATTGAACAGATTATTCCAGCGGCTGCATTCCCCTGTTGGTGGATGTACTAGGTACCTCAGTGTGAATTTGAAATATCCATATACAAAGACGAAACATACATTCATTAGCATAGTATTGGCTTGGCAACTACATAACTGTTGAGCACAGCAGTAGAACCCCTTCATTGCTGTGGTGATTGCTGCACCCAGTACTGCTATGTGAATTGCTGATTTCTTCTGCGAAGATGGACCTGTGTTTTGTCTTTCTAGAGTTCCTAAGGAATTTAAATCATCAGTGAACAGGTTACTCCAGCAGCAATTGCGCCCTGTTGGTGGATGCACTGAGTAACGCTGTCTATGTTGTAAATATCTACAGCGACAAACGTACTATACATTGATTATCCTCAAATTGCTGCACAACTTAATTCACCAGTGAGGAAATGAATCCAACCGATGCCGTAATGTGATGATGGTTCTGCTGAGCTTTGCTAAACAATCGCTAATGCCAGGTAAGGGAATGGATTTGTACTTTGACATTCTAGTATTGCTACAGAAACCATATCATCATTGAGGAGATTAATCCACGGCTACAATGTTCGCTTGGCGGATGTATTGAGTAGCGTGGTGTCCATTGAGGATGCCACTGGACATAGCCGCACTATACACTGACTATTCTAGAATTAGTATGGAATTTACACCATGAGCGAACATAGTAGACCAACCCCTACGTTACTATGATGGTTGCTGTACTACGTCCTGCTATGCCAACTATTAATGGCAACAGCTTTAATGGATCCATGTATTGCCATTTTATTATTGCTAGTGAATATAATTGGTGAGTGAACTGAATACTCCAGCGACACCAGTGCACCTTTTGTGGATGTACTGAGTAACGGGCTCTCAGTTGTAAATATCTACATCGGTTCCCGTAGTATACATTGATTATTCTAGATTTGGCTTGGAATTTACGTCGTCAGCGTGCAAATGATAAAACTTCTAAAGCACTGCAAAGATGGATGTAAACAGTACCGTATTATCAATGGTTTATATCTCGAGGGATAATGGATCCGATATTGTACATTATAGAATTGCTCTAGAAAATATATCATCCGTGAAGGAATTGACCAAACGGCTGCAGTAATCATTTGGCGCGTCTACTGATCTCCGCACTGTCAAATGTAAATTTCTCTAGCCACAAGAGTACTATACATCGACTAATACAGAATTGCTGTGGAATTAAATTCATCAGCGAGAAAATTAGTCCAGCGCCTACATTACTGTGACGATGGCTGTACTCAGTACTATTTCGTCAATTGTCAATGTCATGAGAGATAATGGGCCGGGTGATTATCACACTGGAAACGCTGTATAATAGAATATCGTCAAGGAACGTATTTGATCAACTGCTATAGTGCTCCGTCGATGGACGTACTAATTACCGTACTGTCAGTTGTAAATATCTGTAACCATAACCATATAATATAGTGACTACTGTATAATTGCCGTTGAACGTAGATCATTAGCGGAAGAATTAGTCCGACGGCTAAGGTACTGTGATGATGTCTGTAGTTTGTACTGTTTCGTCAATTCTTAATGTCTCTTGCGATAACGGGAGAGTCCTTTGATACTCCACATTTGCAGAGGAACTTAAATGACCACTGAACTGATAAATCCAACGGCTGCAGTGCTCTGTTGACGTATGTACTAGCAACAGTACTTACAATTATATGTATCTCTAGCCTTGGACGAACTATGCACTGAATATTCTAGACTTGCTTTGCAGTTTAAATCATTGGTGAACTAATTATTCCAGCGTCTACATTTCTGTGATGATGGCTCTACTCAGTAGTGTTTCGTCAATTCTTAATGACTCACGCGATAATGGATAAGTCCATTGCCATTCTAGAGATGCAATTGACTCTACTGGTCAATGTGCCAGGTGCAGTACTGGAAATTGTTAATATCTCTGGCCATAACTGGTGTATACATAGATAACCCTAGAGCTACTGTTGAATTTAAATCATAATTCAACTGATTATTTCAATGGCTGCAGGGCTCTATTGGTGGACGTACCAGATACCGTTCTGACAATTGTGAATATCTCTATCAATAACAGATATATACCCTCATTATTCTAGAAATAATGTTGCAGTTACATCATCAGTGAGCAGATTATTCCAGCGGCTGCATTAATGTGATGATGCCTCTTCTCAGCACTTTTACGTAAATTGCTAGCATCTGGAGCTATAACGGGTCAGTCTATTGCCATTCTAGATTTGCTATATGGTCTGCTACATCATTGAACAGATTAATCCTGCGGTATCAGTGCTCTGTTGATGGATGTACTAAGAACTGCACTTACAATTATAAATATCCGTAGTCCTAACCGCACTATATATTTATTGTTCTCAAGCTAATGCTAAACACAAACTATCAGTGAACAAATTATTTCAACGGAAAAAGTATTGTGATGTTGGCTTTACTCTATGCTGTTTCGTCAATTGTTAACTTCTAACGCGATAATGGGCCAGTACTTGGTGATTCTAGAAATGCGAGTGAATTTATGTCATCACTGAACAGCTTATTCCCACTGCTACAATGCTCTGCTGGCGGATATACCATCTACCGTTCTGGGAATAGTACATATCCTTATCCATGTCTGATGTATGCATTGACCATTCCAGACCTACTGTGGAATTTAAGTCATTACTGTGCAGATTAATCCAGCGGCTGCATTAATGTCATGAGGGCTGTGATCAGTACTGTTATGTGAATCCTTAGCATCGCCAGATATAACGGATATGTCTTTCGTCATTCTAGAGTTGCTATATAATATACATCGCCATTGAACAGGATAACACAATGGCTGCAGAGATCTGTTGATGGATGCACCAAGTACCGTACTGTTAATTGTAAATGTCTCTAGCCATAACAGTAAAATTCATTGATTATTCTAGAATTGCTGTTAAACATAAGTTATCAGAGAATAAATTATTCCAACGGCCAATGTACTATGATGCCGGTGGTGTTTAGCACGGTTTCGCCTTTTGCCATTATCTCGAGTGATAATGGTTCATCCCTTTATCATTCTGTAATAGAAGTAGGATCTAAATCATCACTGAACAGCTTATTGCAACGGCATCATTAATATACTGGTGAATCTTCCAACCCTGGACTGGGAATGGTAGATATCTCTAGCAATACCTGATGTATGCATTGATTACTCTGGAACTACTGCGGAATTTAGATCATAAGTCAATATATTTATAAAGTGCCTGCCGTGCTGCAATAATGGCTGCACACGGTGCTGCTAAGTCAATTGTTAATACCTCGGTCTATAAGTGATCTGTCTTTTGTCATTCTAGAGCTACTATAGAATCTACATTATCATTGGACAGCTTAAACGAACGGCTACAGTGCTCTGTTTGATGTATGCACAACGTACCGTTCCGTCAATTATTAATACTTTAGCCACTACGGTACTACACGTTGATTATCCTAGTATTGAGGTTAAACGGATAATATAAGTGAACAAATTGGTCCAACAGCTGAAGTACTTTGACGATGGTTGTACTTAGTACAGTTTCGTCAATTGTAAACGTCTCTAGCTGTAACGGAAAAGTACTGTGCCATTGTAGAATTGCATGGGAATTTAAATCATCATTGAACAGATTAATGAAACTGCTGCAGCGCTCTAGTGTTGGATACATCAACCACCGCACAGGGAATTGCAAGCATCTGCAGTCACAACTATTGTATACACTGATTTTTCTGGAACTACAGTGGGATCTATATCATCATTGACCAGATCGGTCCAACTACTACAGTGTTCTATTGGTGGATGACCTGGGAAGCGTAATGTCAATTGCAAATACCTTTAGCCAAAAACGTACCATGCATTGATTTTCCAAGAATTGAGATTGAACTTAAATAATCAGTGTACAGGTTGGCACAACTTCTAAGGTACTGAGAAGGTGGCTGCACTCTGCACTGTTTCGTCAATTGATTGCGTCTCGCGCGACAATGACCAGTCCTTTGACAATCTGGAATAACATTAGGATATATTCCATTACTGAACAGGGTAATCTAACGGCTATGTTGCTCTATCTGTGGATGCACCGACTGCACTGCTGGGAGTAGTAAATATTTCTATTCACATATGGTATATACGGTGACTACTCTAGAAATACTGTGGAACTCAATCCGTCAATGAACATATTAATCCTACAACTACAGTACTCTATTGGTGGATGCTGCACAATCTTTCCTGGGAATTGTAAATATCTCTTTACATAACTGATGTGCACCTGGATTATTCTAGAACTACTGTGGAATTTAAATGATCATGGAACATATAAATCCAATTGCTACAGTTCTCTTGTGGTGAACGTTCCAAATACCGTACTAGGAATTGTTAATACCTCTAGCCATAGCGGATGTATATATTGATTGTTCTAGAACTACTGTGGTAGTTAAATCATCACTGAATGGATTAGTCCAACGTCTGCGGTGCTCTTTCCGTGTACGTAGCAACTACCGTTCTAGGGATTGTAAAAACCTCTATCCGCAACTGCTGTATACCTTGATCATTCTAGAACTTCTATGGAATTTAAATCATCAGTGAACATATTAATCCAGCAGCTGCACTACTCTGATGATGGCTGTAATCATTACCGCCATGCCAACTGTCGATATCTTGAGTTATAACAGATTCCTCTTTTGCAATTCTATAATCGCTTTATAAACTACATCATCATTGAGAACGCTGATTCAGCGACTACAGTCTTCCCATGGAGGATGTACTGTGTTCCGTATGGTCAAATGTAAATATCTGTAGAAAAACCGTACTATACATTTATTATTCAAGAATCGCTGTTATAGTTAAATTGTCAGTGAACAAACTGCTCTCAACGGGTACAGTACAGTGATGTCGGCTGTACACAATGCTACTTTGTCTACTGTTAATGCCTCCAGCGATAAGCGGTGTGTCTTTTGTCATTCTAGAATTGCTGCAGAACGTATGCCAAAACTGAACAGGTTATTCCAACTACAAGAGTACTTTATCGGTGAATGTACGAAATACTGTACTGGTAATTGTATGTATCTCGAAGCATATCTGACGTATACATCGATTATTCTGGAAACACTTTTGAACTTAAATCGCCACTGAACAGATTGATACAGCGGCTACTGTGTCCTGTTGCTTCATGTATCAGTTACCGTACTGGGAATTGTAAGTATTTCTAGCCACAATTGATGTGTACCTTGAGTATTCTAGAACTACTGCGGAATTTAAATCATCAATGATGAGATTAACACGTTGGCCAGGTACTAATCTGATGGCTGAACTTAGTACCGTGTTGTCGGTTGATAATGCCTCGAGCGGTATGGGATCAGTATTCTGTCATTCTAGAATTGCAATAAAACCTACATCATCACTGAAGAGGTTAATTCAACGCTTACAATTATCTGTTGATGGATGTACTAAGTGCCGTACAGGCAAATGCAAATATCTCTAGTCATAACCGTACTATACATTGAATACACCAGAGGTGCGGTTAAAGTTACATTAAAAGTGAACGAATCAATCCAAAGGCGAAAGAAATGGGATGATGGTTGTACCCGGTATTGCATGGTCAATTGTTAACGACTCGAGCGATCGTGTGTCAGTCCATTGTCATTCTAGCATTGCAGTAGGACTTTAATCATCATTGGATGGACTATTGCCCCGGAAGGAGTGTTGTGTTGGTAGACGTAATAACTACCGTACTATGAAATGTTAATATCTCAAGTCACAACTGATGTAAACATTGGTTTTTCTAGAACTACAGTGTAGTTTAAATAGTCAGTGAGCGGACTACTCCAACGGCGGCAGTACAGTGATGATGGCTGATCCTAGTACCGTTATATCGGTTGCTAATATCTGGCGCCTTGATGGATCTGTCTTTTGTCACTCTAGAACTACTATAGAATATGGATCGCCATTGTACAGGTTTAACCAACGGATAAAGTGCTCGGTTGACAGCCGTGCTATGTACCGTGCTGCCAATTGAAAGCGTCACTCGCCATAGGCGTACAATACAGTAATTATTCCAGAACTGCTGTTAAACCTAAGTTATCAGTCAATAGATATATCCAGCCGGTAAAGTACTCTGATGGTGGCTGTACTCGCTGCTGTCTCAACAATTGTTTATGTCTAGAGCGATAATGGCTCAACTCCTTGTCATTCTAGAATTGCAATTGGATGTAAATCATCCATGGACAGTTCAACGCTACGGTCGCAGTGCTATGTTGTTGGATGTAACAGCTACCGTACTGGAAATTGCAAATGTCTCTAGGTTGTACTCATATATAAAGAGATTATTCTAGGACTATTGTGGAATTTGTGTCGTCACTGAACAGAACAATACTGCGGCTGCAGTACTGTGATGTCGGCTGTACATAGTACTGAGTTGCCGTTTGTTACAGTCTCGTGCTGTAGCGAATCTGCCATTTCTCATTCAAGAACTGCTACAGAATACATACCATCATTGAACAAACCAATCCAATGGCTACAGTGTTCTGTTGGTAGATGTACATAGAACCGAACTGTCAATTGTAAATATCCCTGGACATAACAATACTATACATTGGTTACTCTAGAATTGCGGTTAAATTCAAGTTACCAGTGAATAAGTTATTCCAACGGCTAAGGTATTGCCATGACGGATGTACATATTACTGTTCCGTGAACTATTAGTACCTCGTGGGATAATTGTTCATTCCTATGTCACGCTAGAATTGTAATAGTTGCTAAATCATCAGTGAACAAATTAATGTAACGGCTACAGCACTGAGAAGGTGGACGTAATAAGTACACTACTGTCGGTTGTAAATATCTCTAGCCATAAGCATACTATATATTGATTTTCCTAGAAATACTGCGAAACGTAAATTATCAGTGAAGAAATTTGTCCACTGGCTAAGAGACTGTGTTGATGCCTGTACTCTGTACTATAATGTCAGTTGCTAATACCCCCAACTACAGTGGATCTGTCTTTTTTTATTTAAGAATTGCTATGTAATATGGGTCAGGATTGAACAGGTTAATGCAACTGCTAGGGTGCACTGTTGATGGTTGTACTATATACCATACTGTCATTTGCAAATATAACTAGCCATAACCGTACTCTACATTGAATACTCTAGAATTGCTGCTAGACTTGTTTTGTCACTGTAGAAATTGGTCCAACGGAATAAGTACTGTGATGATGGTTGTACTCAGTGCTCTTCTCTCAATTTTTAATATCTCGAGGTGTAACGGATCAGCCTTTCGCCATCGTAGATTGCCATTAGATCTAAGTCGTCATTGGACATGTCATTGCAACGGCTGCAGTGCTCAATTGATGGATGTACTGAGTAACGTGCCCTCAATCGTGAGTATCTGCAGCCATAACCGTACTACACATTGATTATTCTAGAATTAATGTTTAACTTATGATGTCAGTGTCAAATTAGTCCAATTTCTAAAGTAATGTGATGATTGCTGTACCCAATACTGTTTAGTTATTTGTTAATATCTCGATCTATAACGGATCTGTCCTTTGTAATGCTAGAATTGCCATAGGATCTAAACCGAAAGTGAACAGGTTAATCCACTAGCTACGGTTCTCTATTGGCGGATGCACCAAGAATCATAATTTGAGATGTTAATATCTCTAACCATACATGATATTATGCATTGATTATACTAGAACTAAAGTGGAATTTATATCTTCAATGAATAGATTAATGCAACGGCTGCAGTACATAGAGGATGGCTGTACTTAATACTGTGTCGTCAGTTGCTAATTTATCGACCGGTAATTGTTCTGACCTTTGTCATTCTATAATTGCTATAGGGTATAGATCGCGATTGGACAGATAAGTCCAACGACTACATTTCTGTGAGTATGTACTAATAACCGTACTGTGAATTGAAAATATCACTAGTTCTATCCGTACTAGTCATTGATTACCTTAGGCTTGATTTCGAACTTAAAACATCACTGGACTATTAAATCCAACGGCCAGAGTGACTAACTAACATGCTCTATATGTGGAAATACCAACTATTGTACTGGGAACTATAATTTACTCTATGCAAAACTGACGTATACATTGGTTATTCTGGAACTACCGTGGAATATAAATCGTCACAGAAAGGAATAATCCAACGGCTACGGTACTGTATTGTGGATGCTACGACTATCGTGCTGGGAGCTGTAAAGGTCTATTTCTGTAACTGGTGCATACATTGACTTTTCCTGAACTACTGCGGAATGTGGATCAACAATGGGCAAAATAATCATACGGCTACTGTACTGCGATGATGGCAGCACATAGTACTGAGTTGTAAATTGTTAATAACCCGAGCTTTGCGGATATGTCCTTTGCCATTCCACAATATCTTCAGAAAACAAATGATCAATGAACATCAATCCAAAGGCTACAGTGCTCTGTTCATAGATTTGATAAGAATCTTACTGTCAATTCTAGGTACCCTATATGTAAACGTGTATTACATCAACTACCCCAAACTTGCTTTTAATTTAAATGATCACTAAACATTTCTCTAGGCTATTCTAGATTTACCGTGGAAATTATTTCATCAGTGAACCGATTAGCATATTGACGGAATAAATGTGATAATGGATGCACTCAGTACTGTTTCGTCAACTGTTAATGTCTTGAGACATAATTGGTCAGTCTTTTGTCATTCTAGAATTGCAATTAGAATTAAATAATCATTGAGGAGGTTTATCCTACGGCTGTAGTGATGTATCTGTGGATGTACTATCTTTCGTACCGCGAATTGTAAATATCTCCAGCCGTAACTGATGAATGCATAGACTTCTCTAGGCATGCTTTGTAATTTACGACATCAGCCAACGAATTAATCCAACTGCTGCAGTAGCGTTTTGATGCCTGTACTCAATAATGTATCGTCCATTGTTAATATCTCGAGCGTTCACTTGTCAGTCCTTTGTCACTCTACAGTTGCTATGAAATATATATCGCCATTGAATAGATTAATCCAATGGATACAGTGCTTTACTAGCGGTTGTTCCAGCTAGAGTGCAGGGAATAGCAAATAACTCCAGCTGCAACTGACGTATACATGGATTACTCTAGAAATGCTGCTGAATACAAGTTATCTGTGAGCAGATTAATCCAACGGCTGTGCTACTGTTTTCATGGCTGTACTCTGTACTCTTGTGTCAATTGTTAATAACTCGATATATGACGGTTGTGTCTATTGCCATCCTTCAATTACCATAAAATCTGCATCATCATTGAAGAGGCTTATTCAATGGCCACAGATCACTGATGGACGTACAAAGTACCATACTCACAATTGTAAATATTTGTAGATAGACGCACTATGTACTCTTGATTGGAGAGTTGCTCCTAAACTTATATTATCTGTGAACAAATTAGTACCAACGGCTAAAGAACTGCGATGACGGCTGCATTCAGTGCTGTTTCGTCAATTGATAATATATCGAGCGACAGTAAGTCAGTCATTCGTCATTGTAGAATTGCTGTAGGATCTAAATCACCGCGGGACAGATTAATCCAACGACTACAGCAATTTCTCGGTGGATGTACAATCAGCCTTACTGGGAGTTGCAATATCTGTTTCCATAGCACATGTACACATTGGTTCTTCTAGTACTACTGTGGAATATGAGTCATCACTGAACAGATTAACCCAATGGCAAAATGCACGCGTGGTTGAGGTACCCACTACCATACGGGGGATTGTAACTGGATCTATCCATAACTGATAAATACACTGGTCATTCTAGGAATACTGTGTAACGTAAATCGTCAGTGAACAGGTTAATCCAGAGGCTGCAGTACTGTGATGATGGCTGTACTCTGGTCCGTTTCGTCAATTTATAATATCTCCAGAGATAATGCGTGAGAACTTTGTCTTTCTAGAATTGCAGAGTATATAAATCATCACTGAAAAGATTAATCAAATGAATACACTGCTCTATTGGCGTGTGTAGCAACTACCATACTGTGACTAGTAAATATCTCTAGCCATATCTCTTGTACACAGTGATAATTCTAGAATTATATTGGTATTTGCGTCATCACTGAAGAGATTAATCCAGCAGCTACGGTGCTATACAAGTGAATGCACCAAACACAGTGCTGGGAATTCCAAATACCTTTATCTGCAACTGATGTATACATCGAATGCACTACAAAAATACTCTGGGATATAGGTCATCAGTGAACAATTTAATCCATCGCATATAGTGCTGTGTTGGAAGACGTTACAATTATCGTACTGCGAATTGAAAATATCTCTGTCCATAACTGATGCTTACATTGATATTTCTAGATCCACAGTCGAATTTAAATCACCACAGGACAGATAAATCTAACGGCTGTACAACAGTGATAATGGCGGTACCACGTGCAGTTATGTCAATTTTTAATATCCTGAGCTATAACGGATTCGCACTTTGTCAATCTAGAATTGCCAGTAATCAAAATCATCATTGAGCAGGTGATATCAACGGCTGCAATGCTCTCTAAATAGATGTGCCATGTACATTAGAGTCAATTGTAAATATTTCTAAACATAACCGTACTATATATTGATTATTCTAGATTTTCAGTTGAATTTAGTATATCTGTGAATAAATCCGTCCGACGGCTAAAGTAATGTGATGATGGCTATGCCCAGTAACTTTCCGCCAGCTGTTCATGCCTGGAGTGACAATGGGTCAATCCTCTCTATCCCTGGAATTGCAATAGAACTTTAGTCATCACTGAACTGATTAAAGCGACGGCTACACTTCTCTATTGGAGGACGCACCAACCACCGTAATGTCAGTTGCTGATATCTATGGACATAAATGACGTTTACAGTTACTATGCTAGGAATACAGTTGAATTTAGGTCATCACTGAACAGACCAATTCAACAGCACAGTGCTCTTTTGGCGGATGTGCAGTCTACCACACTAGCAATTGTAAACATCTCTAGCTACAACTGACGTATACATTAATTATTCTGGAACAACGGTGCAATATATGTCGAGACTGAGTAGATTGATACGACGGCTAAAGTGTCATACTTTTGGGTACACCAATTACCGGACTGGGAATTATAAATTTCTTTAGGCATAACTGATACATTCCTTGACTACAGCAGAGCCTCTGTGGTATTTAATCAACCAGTGTCCCAATTCCAACTACGGCTGCTGTAGTGTCATAATGACTGCACTCAGTACTGTCTCGGCAATTGATAATTTCACGAGCGATAATGGGTCATCCCTGTGTCATTCTAGATTTGCAAAATAATATAAATCATCACTAAGCAGATTAATCCAACCGCTGCAGTAATATATTGGTGGTTGTTCAGACTCTCGTACTGGTAATTGAGATTGTCTCTACCCTCAAATGATGTATACATTGATTATTCTAGAAATACTTTGCACCTCAAATCACCATTGAACTAATTAATCCATCGCCTGCTGCAATGTGCTGATGGATGTCATCAGTACAGTTAACTAAATTGTTATTATTTCTAGCCTTAACCGATCTGTCCATTGTCATTCTAGAGCTGCTGCAAAATATAAAGCATCATCGATTAGATCAATCCAACGGCAATAGTGCTCTTTTGATGGATGTACTAAGAACCGCACTCTCAACTATAAATATCTCTAGCCGTAACCGTGTTATACATTTTTTCTTCTAGACCTACAATGGCACCTTCATCATGAGTGAACAGATTAATCCAACGGCCAGAGTGCTGTATTGGTGGACGTTACCAATATCGTACTGCGGATTTTAGATATCTCTAGCCATAACTCATGTATACATTCATTATTAAAAACTACTGCGGTGTATACATCATTAGCAAACTGATTAATCCAACGGTTGCAGTACTATGTTGATGGACGTGCATAGTACTGTCATGCCAATTGTTAATGTTTTGACCTGTAACGGATCCGCCGTTTGGCATCCTAGAATTGGATTAGAAAATGAATCATCACTGAACAAATAAATTGAATGGCTACAGTTCCATATTGGTGGAAGGATATTGGCTCAGACCTTTCTCTTTCTAGAATCGCAATTAAACATGTACTATCGCTGAAAACATTAATGGAACGGCTACTGCGCTCTCGTGGTGTATGTACTAAGTTCCGTGCTCTTAGCTTTAAATACGGGTAGCGTTATCTGTATTATGCATTGACTATTCTAGAATTGCTCTAGAAATTACGTCATCAGTGAACAACTTATTCCGTCGCCCACGTTACTGTGATGGTGGATGCATTCTGCCCTGCTATGTAAGTTGTCAGTGGCCGGAGATATAATGTATCTGTATCTAGTCCTTGTGGAATTGCTAGAATATCTAAAGTATCACTGAACTGAATAGTCCATCGACTACAGTGGTCTTTTAGTGGATGTACTAAATACCGCAATTGTAAGTATCACTAGCCATAACCGTACGATTCATTGATTATTTTAGAATGGCTGTGGTATCTAAATCATCAATGATCAAATTATTACAACTTCTGCGGTACCGTCATGATGGCGGGACTCAGTATTTTGTTGCCAATTGTTAATATCTCGAGGGACAATCGATCTGTATTTTTTCATCCTATATTTGCAGTAAAATACAAATCATCGGTGACGCAGGTTAATCTAACTGCAACAGTGCACTATTGGTGGATGAACAATGTACCGTACTGTCAATTGTGAATGTCACCAGCTATAACCGTACTATTCGTTGGTTATTCTTGAATTACTCTGGAATTTACGTCACCAGTGGAAACAGTAATACTTCTGCTACAGTACTGGCATGACGACTGGACTCAGCACTTTGTTGTCACCTGCTTTTGTCCTGAAGGACTTTGGATCTGACGACTTGTGCTACCTAATTGCAATAAAATATTTATCATCGGTGAATAGATTAATCCAATGGCTGCACTGCCCTGCTGATAGAGGTACGAAGTAGTGGAATGTCAATTGTAAATATCTCTACCCGCAACAGTGACATTTATTAACTATTATAGAATGACTGTGGAATATACATTTTCAATGTACACATTAATCCGTCGGCTGCATTACCGTTTCGATGGCCGTACGCTGTACCTTGTCGTCCATTGCATATATCTCGAGGCATAATGGATCTGACCTTCTACATTCTAGAATTGATGTAGAATATAGATCATCACTGAGCAGAATGACACGTCGGATGCAGTGCTCTCCTGTGGATGTTGCTAGCACCTTACTGACAGTTATAAACATCTCTAGCAATAGTACATCAAGTCGTTGGTTGCTCTAGAATTGCCGTGGACTTAGGCTCATCAGTGGACGAATTAATCAAACGGATACAGCACGTTGATAATGAATGTACTCAATAATACGTTGCCTATTGTTAATATCCCTAGCAATTATTCAAGTATCAATTATTCATTCTTCGATTGCGATTATGGTTAGATACTCATTTGACGGATAAATACAATTGCCACAAAACAGTCAAAACGTCTGCACCCAGTCCTGTATTGCCCTATGACAATATCACTAGCGATAATTGTCGAATACGCTGGGCGTTCTACAATTGCTGTGGAACTCAGATGATCTTCGGACAGATTAATCCAATTGATGTAGTACTGATTAGACTACTATACACAGTGATGTGTCTTCAGTTGTCATTATCTTTAGCGATAACTGATATATCCAGTGATCATTCTGGAAGAGCAATACAACCTAGAGCATCTTAGGACATGTTGATGCAATGTCTGTAGTTGCGCGTAGATTGTCCTACTTAGTACTGTGTTGTCAACTGTGTGTGGCGCGAGCGACAATGCATCCTTCTTTTGACATTCCAGAATTGCTGTATAATTTAAATCATGAGTGACTAGATTCAATCATCGGTACAGTTTTATATTGATACCCGCGCTCTGCGCAGTATTTTCCATTGTCAATAACCGCAGGGATAGTAAATCCATCCATTGGTCATTCTACATATGAAGCAGAAAGAAGGTGGTAAGAGAATAGATTAACAAAATGGGGTTAGTACTGTTAAATTGCTCTACCCAGTGATGTGCCTTCAATTGTCAATACACTTAGTCAGTGGTCAATCCAGTGATAATTCTAGAACAGCAATATCAGCATCGAAAAGGTTATCATAATGGCTGTGGTGCTGCTTTGATGACTATACTCAATATATGTTGCCAATTAGCAATATTTCCAGCCATGACCTACTTATGCTATGATCTTCCTTGATTTGCTATAGAGCTTAAATCATCAGCGAAAAGATTAGTCCAACTGTTGCTGCGCTCTTCATGTAGATGTACTATGTACCGTACTCAAAGTTGTAAATATCGCTAGCCATAAATGACCTATACACTGATAATTCTTGGAACAGCTTTATAAAGTAGCTATAGTCGTGCGATGACGGCTATACTCATTACTCTGTTGTCAATTGTGAATGATTTTGGCGACAATGAATCTTCCCTTAGACATTCAAGAATTGCTATATAACCTAAAGCATTAGCGAACAGACTATTCAAATGCTACAGTACTGTCATAATTTCTGAAGTCTGTACTATATAGACAATGGTTACTATCCTGAGCGGCAATTGTCGTTTCATATGTCATTCTTGATATGCTACAACAGATAAGTCGTCAGTGAATAGATTCATGCAACGGCTACAGCTGCCTGCTGATAACTGCAATCAGTGTTGTACTTCCAATTGTCAGCACCTCCAGTGATAAGTAATCTATTCATTGATCATTCTGGAATTTATGGATAACTTAGATGGTCATCGAATATATCATTCAAATGTATGTGGTCTGTTAATGCTGTTACACTCAGTGCTGTATGCCCGACTGTCTATTTCCTTAACGATAGTTGAACTATCCAGTTATGGTTATCGGAAGTAAATGTTGCATAGATCATCCTAGA